>NW_028125316.1:0-182068 GCF_965194825.1 Balaenoptera physalus | reverse complement strand
CAGTGCTTCAATGTTTTCCATGGCTAATATTCCATTGTGTGCATGGACCACTTCTTCTTGGTGCATTCCTCTGTTGATGGACATTTTCGTTGCTTCCAAGTGTTGCCTCTGGTAAGTATTGCTGGAGTGCAGGATTGCCAGCCTGTGATTTTTGATTTTCATTTTCTCAGGTGATAGACCCAGCAGTGGGTATGATTGATTGACTGGTATGGTAGCTCAACGTTTACCTTTTCAAGGCACCTCAATTGTGTTTTCATTAGTGGCTCTTACCATGTCCCCCTTAGAATCGAGGGTATGCATTTCTCCACAATCACGTCAGCATTTATTGTTTGCAGCATTTTTGTTGATGGCCATTCTGACTGGTGTGAGCTGATAGGTTTTTGTAATTTGGGTTTACATGTCTGTAAAAATTCCTACAATTCATCATTTCTCCACGGCCTTTTCTTTTCTGTTAAAAGAAAAAAGCAAAAAAGGGTTAGTATAATATACCTCTTCCAATTTTCCTTTTGGGAGGTTGCACTCTAGAAATTTTTGGTCGATTTTCGACCTCAGCATTTTTTGGAGGGCCGGTGTCATTTACAGACCTGCAGTTGGTGAATATTTAGTGACCTTTTGCAGTGGGTTTAAAGCTGCTGTTGTGGGAAACGGCCAAAAGGATGCAGCATTTCTCCATTCCCAAATCTGGGTACTAGGGCAGCAGAGCCGTTCTGGAAGTCGTTTGCCTAGGTTGTAAATTTGAATGGAATGTGCCAGGAAAACCCCCCATAAGTTTATGTCTCATTACTGCTAGTTCGTTGTTTTAATTTTTTCAGTTGCGGTAATGGTTAGAATGTTGCTTGTCCAAGGTGTACACACTCTGGTTCATCTCCATATTCTATATACCTATTTATGTAGAGATCCTCTCCCCGTGTAAATTATTACAGAGTGTTCCGTAAACCTTCCTTGCTATATGGTCGGTCTTTTTGATATATGTATATCATATGTATTTGTATACATATGCTAAGACTAATCTTCATTTATCCATTTCCCCCACCTTTCCTTTTAGATAAGCATAGTTTTTTTTTTTAATAAGTCTGTGATTGACTTTCTCTGTGGAAATATGTTCATTTGTGTCAGTTATTAGATAACGCCTATAAGTGATATTATAGGATATAGGACTTTTACTTTCCGACTTACCTCATGTTCTGTGATTATCTCTAAGATCATCTATGGTGCCTCAAAGAGCACTGTTTCATTGTTTTCCATGGCTAGTTTTCATTGTGTACATGGAGCACTTCTTCTTTATCCTTTCATCTGTTGATGGACATTTTGGTTGCTTCACTGTCTTGTCTATTGTGAATAAGGCCGCAGTGCAGCTTTTGCAGCCCGGGTCTTCTTCATTCTGGTCTTCTCAGGTGAGAGGCCCATTGGTGCACCTGCTGGATTGAATGATACCTCAATTTTTCCTTTTAAACGCAGCTCCTTTCTGTTCTCATTATTAGCGTTTAACCCTTTTACATCTCACCAGCAGCTAGAGGGTACACAGTTCTCTGAAACCTCTTCAGCATTTATTGTTTGTAGACTTTTTGCCAATGGTCAGTCGACTGGTGCGAGTTGAAAACCTTTTGTAGATTAGATTGCATGAGTCTAATACTTCCTGAGGCTGAGCTTTTATCCGTTTTCCTTTCTTTAAAAAGAGAGTGAGTAAAACTTACCTCTTCATAGTATCTTCTTGAAAATGTTGCCTGTTTTGAATTTTTTTTTATCCATTCCCTACCTCAGCACAATTTTGAGGGCAGGTGTCCTTTACAGCCCTGAGTCCTTGTGAATGGTAAGTGACCATTAGCTGTGGGTTAAAAGCTGCTCTTGCGGGAATCGGCCACAAGGCGGCAGCATTTCTCCTTTACCAAATCTGGTTACTAGGGCAACAGAGCCTTACTGGAAGTGGTGTTCTAGGTTGTAAATTAGAATGGAATGTGCGAGGAAAAAGCCCTTTAAGTTTATGTCTCATTACTTCTTGTTGGTATTTTTAACTTAATTGTTATTTTTTATCACAGCAAACTTGATTACAATGTTTTGTTTGTTCTCAGTGTGCAAGATGTGGTTCTTTCACACATATACATATATCTATTCTTCTTCGGATCCTTTTCCCATGTAGGTTATGACACAATGTTGAGTAGTCTTCTCTTGGTATTGCGTAGGTCTTTGGTGATTATATATTTCACATGTGTTTGTATCTCTCTGTTAACCTCAATATGGTAAGGTATCCAATCCTCACACCTTTCTATTTGGTGAACCATAAGTTTTTTTAATGAATCTATGATAGTGTTTCTCTGTGGAAATATCTTTGTTTGTATCATTTTTTAGGTAACCCCTATATGTGATGTGATAGGATATGTGTCTTTCTCTTTCTCACTTGCTCCAAATTGCGTGATTACTTCTAGACTCATCTATGGTGCTGCAAATGGCATTGTTTCATTTTTTCACTAGCTCATATTCCATCTGTACAGGTAGCAGTTCTTCTTTGTCCACCCATCTGTCGGTGGACCTTTTGGTTACTTCCATATCTTGGCTATTGTAATACTATGCAATGCAGATTTGCGTGCCTGTGTCCTTCCAATTCTGTCTTCTTAGTTTAGAGGTCCAGGAATAGGTCCGCTGGATCATATGGTAGCTCAATGTTGACCTTTTAAAGGCACCTCTGTTCTGTTCTCCTTAGTGGCTCTTTCCAGGTTACGTCCCACTTAAAGTGGAGGGTATGTATTTCTTCCCAGCACCTTCAGCATTTATTCTTTGTAGTTTCTGCTGATGGTTATTCTGAGTGGTGTGAGCTGATACCTCTTTGTGGTTGAATTTGCATGTGTCTCATAATGCGTAGAAATTGAGCTTTAAGACATGTGCTTTTTATTTTTCCAGCTGTGATTAGAGCTTATTTCTTCAAAGTGTTTTCTTAAAGTATGTGTCACCACTTGCAATATTTTGGCCATTATCTCCCGCAAGACATTTTGAGGGCAGGTTTCATTTACAGCCCTGCAGTACTTGTTCGTATGAAGTGACCATTAGCTCAGGCTTTAAACCTGCTTTTGCAGGTATCGGCCAAAGAGCGGCAGCCTTTCTACGTTCCCCTTGCTGGTACTAGGGAAACAGACCTACCGGCCGGTGGTGTTCTTCGGTTATAAATTAGAGTGCAATGTGCCCGGATAAACCCACAAATGTTGATGTCTCCTTGCTTTTGTTTGTTTTTAAATTGAGTTTATATTTATTATTAGAGTAATATTCCATTGTGTACGTGGACCACTTCTTCTTGGTGCATTCCTCGGTTGATGGACATTTTCATTGCTTCCAAGTGCTGGCTATGGTAAATCTTGCTGGCGTACAGGTGTGCCAGCCTGTGACTTTTGGATTCTCATTTTTGCAGGTGCTAGGCCAAGCAGTGGTTGTGATTGATTGACTGGTAGCTCAATGTTTCCCTTTCCAAAGCACCTACACTGTGTTTTCATTAGTGGCTCTTTACATGCCCCCCCTTACAACCGAGGGTACGCATTTCTCCACACTCCCTTCACCATTTGTTTTTTTGCAGCATTTTTCCTAATGGCCATTCTGACTGCTGTGAGCTGATAGGTTTTTGTAATATGGGTATGCATGTCATTAAAATTTTTAAAATTCGTCATATTCCTATGCTTTTTTCTTTTCTCTTAAAAGAAAAAACCGTGAGTACAATATAGCTCTTGAAATTGTCTTCTTCGAAGGTTGCCCTCTTCTGAATTTTTTGGTCGATTTTTGACCCCAGAAATTTTCTGGAGGGCAGGTGCCATTTACAGAACTGCTAGTTGGTGAAAATTTAGTGACCTTTTGCAGTGGGTTCAAAGCTGCTGTTGTGGGAAACGGCCACAAGGAGGTAGCACTTCTCCATTCCCCAATCTGGGTACTAGGGCAGCAGAGCCTTTCTGGAAGTCATTGTCCTAGGTTGCAAATTAGAATGGAATTTGCCAGGAGAAATCCCCATAAGTTTATGTCTCATTACTTCTTCTTGGTTTTTAAATTTTTTTTTAATCTGGGTAAAGTTTAGAATATTGTTTGTCCTAGGTGTACACAATCTGGTTCATTTGTACATTATGTCTGTCTATTAATGTACAGATCCTCTTCCCATGTAAAATATTACAGTGTTCCGTCGACCTCCCTTGCTATATGTTCGGTCTCTTTGATACATGTATATAATATGTATGTGTATATGTATAGTAACACTAATCTTCATTTCTCAATTTCCCCCCTCCTTTCCTTTCAGATGAGGATAGTTTGTTTTCTAAGCCTGTGAGTGTCTTTCTCTTTGGAAATATGTTCATCTGTGTCAGTTATTAGATAATGCCATAAGTGACAATATAGGATATAGGTGTTTTGCCTTCCGACCTACTTCATGTTTTGTGATTATCTCCAGGCTCATGTACGGTGCCTCAAAGAGCAGTGCTTCAATGTTTTCCATGGCTAATATTCCATTGTGTGCATGGACCACTTCTTCTTGGTGCATTCCTCTGTTGATGGACATTTTCGTTGCTTCCAAGTGTTGCCTCTGGTAAGTATTGCTGGAGTGCAGGATTGCCAGCCTGTGATTTTTGATTTTCATTTTCTCAGGTGATAGACCCAGCAGTGGGTATGATTGATTGACTGGTATGGTAGCTCAACGTTTACCTTTTCAAGGCACCTCAATTGTGTTTTCATTAGTGGCTCTTACCATGTCCCCCTTAGAATCGAGGGTATGCATTTCTCCACAATCACGTCAGCATTTATTGTTTGCAGCATTTTTGTTGATGGCCATTCTGACTGGTGTGAGCTGATAGGTTTTTGTAATTTGGGTTTACATGTCTGTAAAAATTCCTACAATTCATCATTTCTCCACGGCCTTTTCATTTCTGTTAAAAGAAAAAAGCAAAAAAGGGTTAGTATAATATACCTCTTCCAATTTTCCTTTTGGGAGGTTGCACTCTAGAAATTTTTGGTCGATTTTCGACCTCAGCATTTTTTGGAGGGCCGGTGTCATTTACAGACCTGCAGTTGGTGAATATTTAGTGACCTTTTGCAGTGGGTTTAAAGCTGCTGTTGTGGGAAACGGCCAAAAGGATGCAGCATTTCTCCATTCCCAAATCTGGGTACTAGGGCAGCAGAGCCGTTCTGGAAGTCGTTTGCCTAGGTTGTAAATTTGAATGGAATGTGCCAGGAAAACCCCCCATAAGTTTATGTCTCATTACTGCTAGTTCGTTGTTTTAATTTTTTCAGTTGCGGTAATGGTTAGAATGTTGCTTGTCCAAGGTGTACACACTCTGGTTCATCTCCATATTCTATATACCTATTTATGTAGAGATCCTCTCCCCGTGTAAATTATTACAGAGTGTTCCGTAAACCTTCCTTGCTATATGGTCGGTCTTTTTGATATATGTATATCATATGTATTTGTATACATATGCTAAGACTAATCTTCATTTATCCATTTCCCCCACCTTTCCTTTTAGATAAGCATAGTTTTTTTTTTAATAAGTCTGTGATTGACTTTCTCTGTGGAAATATGTTCATTTGTGTCAGTTATTAGATAACGCCTATAAGTGATATTATAGGATATAGGACTTTTACTTTCCGACTTACCTCATGTTCTGTGATTATCTCTAAGATCATCTATGGTGCCTCAAAGAGCACTGTTTCATTGTTTTCCATGGCTAGTTTTCATTGTGTACATGGAGCACTTCTTCTTTATCCTTTCATCTGTTGATGGACATTTTGGTTGCTTCACTGTCTTGTCTATTGTGAATAAGGCTGCAGTGCAGCTTTTGCAGCCCGGGTCTTCTTCATTCTGGTCTTCTCAGGTGAGAGGCCCATTGGTGCACCTGCTGGATTGAATGATACCTCAATTTTTCCTTTTAAACGCAGCTCCTTTCTCTTCTCATTATTAGCGTTTAACCCTTTTACATCTCACCAGCAGCTAGAGGGTACACAGTTCTCTGAAACCTCTTCAGCATTTATTGTTTGTAGACTTTTTGCCAATGGTCAGTCGACTGGTGCGAGTTGAAAACCTTTTGTAGATTAGATTGCATGAGTCTAATACTTCCTGAGGCTGAGCTTTTATCCGTTTTCCTTTCTTTAAAAAGAGAGTGAGTAAAACTTACCTCTTCATAGTATCTTCTTGAAAATGTTGCCTGTTTTGAATTTTTTTTTATCCTTTCCCTACCTCAGCACAATTTTGAGGGCAGGTGTCCTTTACAGCCCTGAGTCCTTGTGAATGGTAAGTGACCATTAGCTGTGGGTTAAAAGCTGCTCTTGCGGGAATCGGCCACAAGGCGGCAGCATTTCTCCTTTACCAAATCTGGTTACTAGGGCAACAGAGCCTTACTGGAAGTGGTGTTCTAGGTTGTAAATTAGAATGGAATGTGCGAGGAAAAAGCCCTTTAAGTTTATGTCTCATTACTTCTTGTTGGTATTTTTAACTTAATTGTTATTTTTTATCACAGCAAACTTGATTACAATGTTTTGTTTGTTCTCGGTGTGCAAGATGTGGTTCTTTCACACATATACATATATCTATTCTTCTTCGGATCCTTTTCCCATGTAGGTTATGACACAATGTTGAGTAGTCTTCTCTTGGTATTGCGTAGGTCTTTGGTGATTATATATTTCACATGTGTTTGTATCTCTCTGTTAACCTCAATATGGTAAGGTATCCAATCCTCACACCTTTCTATTTGGTGAACCATAAGTTTTTTTAATGAATCTATGATAGTGTTTCTCTGTGGAAATATCTTTGTTTGTATCATTTTTTAGGTAACCCCTATATGTGATGTGATAGGATATGTGTCTTTCTCTTTCTCACTTGCTCCAAATTGCGTGATTACTTCTAGACTCATCTATGGTGCTGCAAATGGCATTGTTTCATTTTTTCACTAGCTCATATTCCATCTGTACAGGTAGCAGTTCTTCTTTGTCCACCCATCTGTCGGTGGACCTTTTGGTTACTTCCATATCTTGGCTATTGTAATACTATGCAATGCAGATTTGCGTGCCTGTGTCCTTCCAATTCTGTCTTCTTAGTTTAGAGGTCCAGGAATAGGTCCGCTGGATCATATGGTAGCTCAATGTTGACCTTTTAAAGGCACCTCTGTTCTGTTCTCCTTAGTGGCTCTTTCCAGGTTACGTCCCACTTAAAGTGGAGGGTATGTATTTCTTCCCAGCACCTTCAGCATTTATTCTTTGTAGTTTCTGCTGATGGTTATTCTGAGTGGTGTGAGCTGATACCTCTTTGTGGTTGAATTTGCATGTGTCTCATAATGCGTAGAAATTGAGCTTTAAGACATGTGCTTTTTATTTTTCCAGCTGTGATTAGAGCTTATTTCTTCAAAGTGTTTTCTTAAAGTATGTGTCACCACTTGCAATATTTTGGCCATTATCTCCCGCAAGACATTTTGAGGGCAGGTTTCATTTACAGCCCTGCAGTACTTGTTCGTATGAAGTGACCATTAGCTCAGGCTTTAAACCTGCTTTTGCAGGTATCGGCCAAAGAGCGGCAGCCTTTCTACGTTCCCCTTGCTGGTACTAGGGAAACAGACCTACCGGCCGGTGGTGTTCTTCGGTTATAAATTAGAGTGCAATGTGCCCGGATAAACCCACAAATGTTGATGTCTCCTTGCTTTTGTTTGTTTTTAAATTGAGTTTATATTTATTATTAGAGTAATATTCCATTGTGTACGTGGACCACTTCTTCTTGGTGCATTCCTCGGTTGATGGACATTTTCATTGCTTCCAAGTGCTGGCTATGGTAAATCTTGCTGGCGTACAGGTGTGCCAGCCTGTGACTTTTGGATTTTCATTTTTGCAGGTGCTAGGCCAAGCAGTGGTTGTGATTGATTGACTGGTAGCTCAATGTTTCCCTTTCCAAAGCACCTACACTGTGTTTTCATTAGTGGCTCTTTACATGCCCCCCCTTACAACCGAGGGTACGCATTTCTCCACACTCCCTTCACCATTTGTTTTTTTGCAGCATTTTTCCTAATGGCCATTCTGACTGCTGTGAGCTGATAGGTTTTTGTAATATGGGTATGCATGTCATTAAAATTTTTAAAATTCGTCATATTCCTATGCTTTTTTCTTTTCTCTTAAAAGAAAAAACCGTGAGTACAATATAGCTCTTGAAATTGTCTTCTTCGAAGGTTGCCCTCTTCTGAATTTTTTGGTCGATTTTTGACCCCAGAAATTTTCTGGAGGGCAGGTGCCATTTACAGAACTGCTAGTTGGTGAAAATTTAGTGACCTTTTGCAGTGGGTTCAAAGCTGCTGTTGTGGGAAACGGCCACAAGGAGGTAGCACTTCTCCATTCCCCAATCTGGGTACTAGGGCAGCAGAGCCTTTCTGGAAGTCATTGTCCTAGGTTGCAAATTAGAATGGAATTTGCCAGGAGAAATCCCCATAAGTTTATGTCTCATTACTTCTTCTTGGTTTTTAAATTTTTTTTTAATCTGGGTAAAGTTTAGAATATTGTTTGTCCTAGGTGTACACAATCTGGTTCATTTGTACATTATGTCTGTCTATTAATGTACAGATCCTCTTCCCATGTAAAATATTACAGTGTTCCGTCGACCTCCCTTGCTATATGTTCGGTCTCTTTGATACATGTATATAATATGTATGTGTATATGTATAGTAACACTAATCTTCATTTCTCAATTTCCCCCCTCCTTTCCTTTCAGATGAGGATAGTTTGTTTTCTAAGCCTGTGAGTGTCTTTCTCTTTGGAAATATGTTCATCTGTGTCAGTTATTAGATAATGCCATAAGTGACAATATAGGATATAGGTGTTTTGCCTTCCGACCTACTTCATGTTTTGTGATTATCTCCAGGCTCATGTACGGTGCCTCAAAGAGCAGTGCTTCAATGTTTTCCATGGCTAATATTCCATTGTGTGCATGGACCACTTCTTCTTGGTGCATTCCTCTGTTGATGGACATTTTCGTTGCTTCCAAGTGTTGCCTCTGGTAAGTATTGCTGGAGTGCAGGATTGCCAGCCTGTGATTTTTGATTTTCATTTTCTCAGGTGATAGACCCAGCAGTGGGTATGATTGATTGACTGGTATGGTAGCTCAACGTTTACCTTTTCAAGGCACCTCAATTGTGTTTTCATTAGTGGCTCTTACCATGTCCCCCTTAGAATCGAGGGTATGCATTTCTCCACAATCACGTCAGCATTTATTGTTTGCAGCATTTTTGTTGATGGCCATTCTGACTGGTGTGAGCTGATAGGTTTTTGTAATTTGGGTTTACATGTCTGTAAAAATTCCTACAATTCATCATTTCTCCACGGCCTTTTCTTTTCTGTTAAAAGAAAAAAGCAAAAAAGGGTTAGTATAATATACCTCTTCCAATTTTCCTTTTGGGAGGTTGCACTCTAGAAATTTTTGGTCGATTTTCGACCTCAGCATTTTTTGGAGGGCCGGTGTCATTTACAGACCTGCAGTTGGTGAATATTTAGTGACCTTTTGCAGTGGGTTTAAAGCTGCTGTTGTGGGAAACGGCCAAAAGGATGCAGCATTTCTCCATTCCCAAATCTGGGTACTAGGGCAGCAGAGCCGTTCTGGAAGTCGTTTGCCTAGGTTGTAAATTTGAATGGAATGTGCCAGGAAAACCCCCCATAAGTTTATGTCTCATTACTGCTAGTTCGTTGTTTTAATTTTTTCAGTTGCGGTAATGGTTAGAATGTTGCTTGTCCAAGGTGTACACACTCTGGTTCATCTCCATATTCTATATACCTATTTATGTAGAGATCCTCTCCCCGTGTAAATTATTACAGAGTGTTCCGTAAACCTTCCTTGCTATATGGTCGGTCTTTTTGATATATGTATATCATATGTATTTGTATACATATGCTAAGACTAATCTTCATTTATCCATTTCCCCCACCTTTCCTTTTAGATAAGCATAGTTTTTTTTTTAATAAGTCTGTGATTGACTTTCTCTGTGGAAATATGTTCATTTGTGTCAGTTATTAGATAACGCCTATAAGTGATATTATAGGATATAGGACTTTTACTTTCCGACTTACCTCATGTTCTGTGATTATCTCTAAGATCATCTATGGTGCCTCAAAGAGCACTGTTTCATTGTTTTCCATGGCTAGTTTTCATTGTGTACATGGAGCACTTCTTCTTTATCCTTTCATCTGTTGATGGACATTTTGGTTGCTTCACTGTCTTGTCTATTGTGAATAAGGCTGCAGTGCAGCTTTTGCAGCCCGGGTCTTCTTCATTCTGGTCTTCTCAGGTGAGAGGCCCATTGGTGCACCTGCTGGATTGAATGATACCTCAATTTTTCCTTTTAAACGCAGCTCCTTTCTCTTCTCATTATTAGCGTTTAACCCTTTTACATCTCACCAGCAGCTAGAGGGTACACAGTTCTCTGAAACCTCTTCAGCATTTATTGTTTGTAGACTTTTTGCCAATGGTCAGTCGACTGGTGCGAGTTGAAAACCTTTTGTAGATTAGATTGCATGAGTCTAATACTTCCTGAGGCTGAGCTTTTATCCGTTTTCCTTTCTTTAAAAAGAGAGTGAGTAAAACTTACCTCTTCATAGTATCTTCTTGAAAATGTTGCCTGTTTTGAATTTTTTTTTATCCTTTCCCTACCTCAGCACAATTTTGAGGGCAGGTGTCCTTTACAGCCCTGAGTCCTTGTGAATGGTAAGTGACCATTAGCTGTGGGTTAAAAGCTGCTCTTGCGGGAATCGGCCACAAGGCGGCAGCATTTCTCCTTTACCAAATCTGGTTACTAGGGCAACAGAGCCTTACTGGAAGTGGTGTTCTAGGTTGTAAATTAGAATGGAATGTGCGAGGAAAAAGCCCTTTAAGTTTATGTCTCATTACTTCTTGTTGGTATTTTTAACTTAATTGTTATTTTTTATCACAGCAAACTTGATTACAATGTTTTGTTTGTTCTCGGTGTGCAAGATGTGGTTCTTTCACACATATACATATATCTATTCTTCTTCGGATCCTTTTCCCATGTAGGTTATGACACAATGTTGAGTAGTCTTCTCTTGGTATTGCGTAGGTCTTTGGTGATTATATATTTCACATGTGTTTGTATCTCTCTGTTAACCTCAATATGGTAAGGTATCCAATCCTCACACCTTTCTATTTGGTGAACCATAAGTTTTTTTAATGAATCTATGATAGTGTTTCTCTGTGGAAATATCTTTGTTTGTATCATTTTTTAGGTAACCCCTATATGTGATGTGATAGGATATGTGTCTTTCTCTTTCTCACTTGCTCCAAATTGCGTGATTACTTCTAGACTCATCTATGGTGCTGCAAATGGCATTGTTTCATTTTTTCACTAGCTCATATTCCATCTGTACAGGTAGCAGTTCTTCTTTGTCCACCCATCTGTCGGTGGACCTTTTGGTTACTTCCATATCTTGGCTATTGTAATACTATGCAATGCAGATTTGCGTGCCTGTGTCCTTCCAATTCTGTCTTCTTAGTTTAGAGGTCCAGGAATAGGTCCGCTGGATCATATGGTAGCTCAATGTTGACCTTTTAAAGGCACCTCTGTTCTGTTCTCCTTAGTGGCTCTTTCCAGGTTACGTCCCACTTAAAGTGGAGGGTATGTATTTCTTCCCAGCACCTTCAGCATTTATTCTTTGTAGTTTCTGCTGATGGTTATTCTGAGTGGTGTGAGCTGATACCTCTTTGTGGTTGAATTTGCATGTGTCTCATAATGCGTAGAAATTGAGCTTTAAGACATGTGCTTTTTATTTTTCCAGCTGTGATTAGAGCTTATTTCTTCAAAGTGTTTTCTTAAAGTATGTGTCACCACTTGCAATATTTTGGCCATTATCTCCCGCAAGACATTTTGAGGGCAGGTTTCATTTACAGCCCTGCAGTACTTGTTCGTATGAAGTGACCATTAGCTCAGGCTTTAAACCTGCTTTTGCAGGTATCGGCCAAAGAGCGGCAGCCTTTCTACGTTCCCCTTGCTGGTACTAGGGAAACAGACCTACCGGCCGGTGGTGTTCTTCGGTTATAAATTAGAGTGCAATGTGCCCGGATAAACCCACAAATGTTGATGTCTCCTTGCTTTTGTTTGTTTTTAAATTGAGTTTATATTTATTATTAGAGTAATATTCCATTGTGTACGTGGACCACTTCTTCTTGGTGCATTCCTCGGTTGATGGACATTTTCATTGCTTCCAAGTGCTGGCTATGGTAAATCTTGCTGGCGTACAGGTGTGCCAGCCTGTGACTTTTGGATTTTCATTTTTGCAGGTGCTAGGCCAAGCAGTGGTTGTGATTGATTGACTGGTAGCTCAATGTTTCCCTTTCCAAAGCACCTACACTGTGTTTTCATTAGTGGCTCTTTACATGCCCCCCCTTACAACCGAGGGTACGCATTTCTCCACACTCCCTTCACCATTTGTTTTTTTGCAGCATTTTTCCTAATGGCCATTCTGACTGCTGTGAGCTGATAGGTTTTTGTAATATGGGTATGCATGTCATTAAAATTTTTAAAATTCGTCATATTCCTATGCTTTTTTCTTTTCTCTTAAAAGAAAAAACCGTGAGTACAATATAGCTCTTGAAATTGTCTTCTTCGAAGGTTGCCCTCTTCTGAATTTTTTGGTCGATTTTTGACCCCAGAAATTTTCTGGAGGGCAGGTGCCATTTACAGAACTGCTAGTTGGTGAAAATTTAGTGACCTTTTGCAGTGGGTTCAAAGCTGCTGTTGTGGGAAACGGCCACAAGGAGGTAGCACTTCTCCATTCCCCAATCTGGGTACTAGGGCAGCAGAGCCTTTCTGGAAGTCATTGTCCTAGGTTGCAAATTAGAATGGAATTTGCCAGGAGAAATCCCCATAAGTTTATGTCTCATTACTTCTTCTTGGTTTTTAAATTTTTTTTTAATCTGGGTAAAGTTTAGAATATTGTTTGTCCTAGGTGTACACAATCTGGTTCATTTGTACATTATGTCTGTCTATTAATGTACAGATCCTCTTCCCATGTAAAATATTACAGTGTTCCGTCGACCTCCCTTGCTATATGTTCGGTCTCTTTGATACATGTATATAATATGTATGTGTATATGTATAGTAACACTAATCTTCATTTCTCAATTTCCCCCCTCCTTTCCTTTCAGATGAGGATAGTTTGTTTTCTAAGCCTGTGAGTGTCTTTCTCTTTGGAAATATGTTCATCTGTGTCAGTTATTAGATAATGCCATAAGTGACAATATAGGATATAGGTGTTTTGCCTTCCGACCTACTTCATGTTTTGTGATTATCTCCAGGCTCATGTACGGTGCCTCAAAGAGCAGTGCTTCAATGTTTTCCATGGCTAATATTCCATTGTGTGCATGGACCACTTCTTCTTGGTGCATTCCTCTGTTGATGGACATTTTCGTTGCTTCCAAGTGTTGCCTCTGGTAAGTATTGCTGGAGTGCAGGATTGCCAGCCTGTGATTTTTGATTTTCATTTTCTCAGGTGATAGACCCAGCAGTGGGTATGATTGATTGACTGGTATGGTAGCTCAACGTTTACCTTTTCAAGGCACCTCAATTGTGTTTTCATTAGTGGCTCTTACCATGTCCCCCTTAGAATCGAGGGTATGCATTTCTCCACAATCACGTCAGCATTTATTGTTTGCAGCATTTTTGTTGATGGCCATTCTGACTGGTGTGAGCTGATAGGTTTTTGTAATTTGGGTTTACATGTCTGTAAAAATTCCTACAATTCATCATTTCTCCACGGCCTTTTCTTTTCTGTTAAAAGAAAAAAGCAAAAAAGGGTTAGTATAATATACCTCTTCCAATTTTCCTTTTGGGAGGTTGCACTCTAGAAATTTTTGGTCGATTTTCGACCTCAGCATTTTTTGGAGGGCCGGTGTCATTTACAGACCTGCAGTTGGTGAATATTTAGTGACCTTTTGCAGTGGGTTTAAAGCTGCTGTTGTGGGAAACGGCCACAAGGATGCAGCATTTCTCCATTCCCAAATCTGGGTACTAGGGCAGCAGAGCCGTTCTGGAAGTCGTTTGCCTAGGTTGTAAATTTGAATGGAATGTGCCAGGAAAACCCCCCATAAGTTTATGTCTCATTACTCCTAGTTCGTTGTTTTAATTTTTTCAGTTGGGGTAATGGTTAGAATGTTGCTTGTCCAAGGTGTACACACTCTGGTTCATCTCCATATTCTATATACCTATTTATGTAGAGATCCTCTCCCCGTGTAAATTATTACAGAGTGTTCCGTAAACCTTCCTTGCTATATGGTCGGTCTTTTTGATATATGTATATCATATGTATTTGTATACATATGGTAAGACTAATCTTCATTTATCCATTTCCCCCACCTTTCCTTTTAGATAAGCATAGTTTTTTTTTTTTTTAATAAGTCTGTGATTGACTTTCTCTGTGGAAATATGTTCATTTGTGTCTGTTATTAGATAACGCCTATAAGTGATATCATAGGATATAGGACTTTTACTTTCCGACTTACCTCATGTTCTGTGATTATCTCTAAGATCATCTATGGTGCCTCAAAGAGCACTGTTTCATTGTTTTCCATGGCTAGTTTTCATTGTGTACATGGACCACTTCTTCTTTATCCTTTCATCTGTTGATGGACATTTTGGTTGCTTCACTGTCTTGTCTATTGTGAATAAGGCCGCAGTGCAGCTTTTGCAGCCCGGGTCTTCTTCATTCTGGTCTTCTCAGGTGAGAGGCCCATTGGTGCACCTGCTGGATTGAATGATACCTCAATTTTTCCTTTTAAACGCAGCTCCTTTCTGTTCTCATTATTAGCGTTTAACCCTTTTACATCTCACCAGCAGCTAGAGGGTACACAGTTCTCTGAAACCTCTTCAGCATTTATTGTTTGTAGACTTTTTGCCAATGGTCAGTCGACTGGTGCGAGTTGAAAACCTTTTGTAGATTAGATTGCATGAGTCTAATACTTCCTGAGGCTGAGCTTTTATCCGTTTTCCTTTCTTTAAAAAGAGAGTGAGTAAAACTTACCTCTTCATAGTATCTTCTTGAAAATGTTGCCTGTTTTGAATTTTTTTTTATCCATTCCCTACCTCAGCACAATTTTGAGGGCAGGTGTCCTTTACAGCCCTGAGTCCTTGTGAATGGTAAGTGACCATTAGCTGTGGGTTAAAAGCTGCTCTTGCGGGAATCGGCCACAAGGCGGCAGCATTTCTCCTTTACCAAATCTGGTTACTAGGGCAACAGAGCCTTACTGGAAGTGGTGTTCTAGGTTGTAAATTAGAATGGAATGTGCGAGGAAAAAGCCCTTTAAGTTTATGTCTCATTACTTCTTGTTGGTATTTTTAACTTAATTGTTATTTTTTATCACAGCAAACTTGATTACAATGTTTTGTTTGTTCTCAGTGTGCAAGATGTGGTTCTTTCACACATATACATATATCTATTCTTCTTCGGATCCTTTTCCCATGTAGGTTATGACACAATGTTGAGTAGTCTTCTCTTGGTATTGCGTAGGTCTTTGGTGATTATATATTTCACATGTGTTTGTATCTCTCTGTTAACCTCAATATGGTAAGGTATCCAATCCTCACACCTTTCTATTTGGTGAACCATAAGTTTTTTTAATGAATCTATGATAGTGTTTCTCTGTGGAAATATCTTTGTTTGTATCATTTTTTAGGTAACCCCTATATGTGATGTGATAGGATATGTGTCTTTCTCTTTCTCACTTGCTCCAAATTGCGTGATTACTTCTAGACTCATCTATGGTGCTGCAAATGGCATTGTTTCATTTTTTCACTAGCTCATATTCCATCTGTACAGGTAGCAGTTCTTCTTTGTCCACCCATCTGTCGGTGGACCTTTTGGTTACTTCCATATCTTGGCTATTGTAATACTATGCAATGCAGATTTGCGTGCCTGTGTCCTTCCAATTCTGTCTTCTTAGTTTAGAGGTCCAGGAATAGGTCCGCTGGATCATATGGTAGCTCAATGTTGACCTTTTAAAGGCACCTCTGTTCTGTTCTCCTTAGTGGCTCTTTCCAGGTTACGTCCCACTTAAAGTGGAGGGTATGTATTTCTTCCCAGCACCTTCAGCATTTATTCTTTGTAGTTTCTGCTGATGGTTATTCTGAGTGGTGTGAGCTGATACCTCTTTGTGGTTGAATTTGCATGTGTCTCATAATGCGTAGAAATTGAGCTTTAAGACATGTGCTTTTTATTTTTCCAGCTGTGATTAGAGCTTATTTCTTCAAAGTGTTTTCTTAAAGTATGTGTCACCACTTGCAATATTTTGGCCATTATCTCCCTCAAGACATTTTGAGGGCAGGTTTCATTTGCAGCCCTGCAGTACTTGTTCGTATGAAGTGACCATTAGCTCAGGCTTTAAACCTGCTTTTGCAGGTATCGGCCAAAGAGCGGCAGCCTTTCTACGTTCCCCTTGCTGGTACTAGGGAAACAGACCTACCGGCCGGTGGTGTTCTTCGGTTATAAATTAGAGTGCAATGTGCCCGGATAAACCCACAAATGTTGATGTCTCCTTGCTTTTGTTTGTTTTTAAATTGAGTTTATATTTATTATTAGAGTAATATTCCATTGTGTACGTGGACCACTTCTTCTTGGTGCATTCCTCGGTTGATGGACATTTTCATTGCTTCCAAGTGCTGGCTATGGTAAATCTTGCTGGCGTACAGGTGTGCCAGCCTGTGACTTTTGGATTCTCATTTTTGCAGGTGCTAGGCCAAGCAGTGGTTGTGATTGATTGACTGGTAGCTCAATGTTTCCCTTTCCAAAGCACCTACACTGTGTTTTCATTAGTGGCTCTTTACATGCCCCCCCTTACAACCGAGGGTACGCATTTCTCCACACTCCCTTCACCATTTGTTTTTTTGCAGCATTTTTCCTAATGGCCATTCTGACTGCTGTGAGCTGATAGGTTTTTGTAATATGGGTATGCATGTCATTAAAATTTTTAAAATTCGTCATATTCCTATGCTTTTTTCTTTTCTCTTAAAAGAAAAAACCGTGAGTACAATATAGCTCTTGAAATTGTCTTCTTCGAAGGTTGCCCTCTTCTGAATTTTTTGGTCGATTTTTGACCCCAGAAATTTTCTGGAGGGCAGGTGCCATTTACAGAACTGCTAGTTGGTGAAAATTTAGTGACCTTTTGCAGTGGGTTCAAAGCTGCTGTTGTGGGAAACGGCCACAAGGAGGTAGCACTTCTCCATTCCCCAATCTGGGTACTAGGGCAGCAGAGCCTTTCTGGAAGTCATTGTCCTAGGTTGCAAATTAGAATGGAATTTGCCAGGAGAAATCCCCATAAGTTTATGTCTCATTACTTCTTCTTGGTTTTTAAATTTTTTTTTAATCTGGGTAAAGTTTAGAATATTGTTTGTCCTAGGTGTACACAATCTGGTTCATTTGTACATTATGTCTGTCTATTAATGTACAGATCCTCTTCCCATGTAAAATATTACAGTGTTCCGTTGACCTCCCTTGCTATATTTTCGGTCTCTTTGATACATGTATATAATATGTATGTGTATATGTATAGTAACACTAATCTTCATTTCTCAATTTCCCCCCTCCTTTCCTTTCAGATGAGGATAGTTTGTTTTCTAAGCCTGTGAGTGTCTTTCTCTTTGGAAATATGTTCATCTGTGTCAGTTATTAGATAATGCCATAAGTGACAATATAGGATATAGGTGTTTTGCCTTCCGACCTACTTCATGTTTTGTGATTATCTCCAGGCTCATGTACGGTGCCTCAAAGAGCAGTGCTTCAATGTTTTCCATGGCTAATATTCCATTGTGTGCATGGACCACTTCTTCTTGGTGCATTCCTCTGTTGATGGACATTTTCGTTGCTTCCAAGTGTTGCCTCTGGTAAGTATTGCTGGAGTGCAGGATTGCCAGCCTGTGATTTTTGATTTTCATTTTCTCAGGTGATAGACCCAGCAGTGGGTATGATTGATTGACTGGTATGGTAGCTCAACGTTTACCTTTTCAAGGCACCTCAATTGTGTTTTCATTAGTGGCTCTTACCATGTCCCCCTTAGAATCGAGGGTATGCATTTCTCCACAATCACGTCAGCATTTATTGTTTGCAGCATTTTTGTTGATGGCCATTCTGACTGGTGTGAGCTGATAGGTTTTTGTAATTTGGGTTTACATGTCTGTAAAAATTCCTACAATTCATCATTTCTCCACGGCCTTTTCTTTTCTGTTAAAAGAAAAAAGCAAAAAAGGGTTAGTATAATATACCTCTTCCAATTTTCCTTTTGGGAGGTTGCACTCTAGAAATTTTTGGTCGATTTTCGACCTCAGCATTTTTTGGAGGGCCGGTGTCATTTACAGACCTGCAGTTGGTGAATATTTAGTGACCTTTTGCAGTGGGTTTAAAGCTGCTGTTGTGGGAAACGGCCACAAGGATGCAGCATTTCTCCATTCCCAAATCTGGGTACTAGGGCAGCAGAGCCGTTCTGGAAGTCGTTTGCCTAGGTTGTAAATTTGAATGGAATGTGCCAGGAAAACCCCCCATAAGTTTATGTCTCATTACTGCTAGTTCGTTGTTTTAATTTTTTCAGTTGCGGTAATGGTTAGAATGTTGCTTGTCCAAGGTGTACACACTCTGGTTCATCTCCATATTCTATATACCTATTTATGTAGAGATCCTCTCCCCGTGTAAATTATTACAGAGTGTTCCGTAAACCTTCCTTGCTATATGGTCGGTCTTTTTGATATATGTATATCATATGTATTTGTATACATATGCTAAGACTAATCTTCATTTATCCATTTCCCCCACCTTTCCTTTTAGATAAGCATAGTTTTTTTTTTAATAAGTCTGTGATTGACTTTCTCTGTGGAAATATGTTCATTTGTGTCAGTTATTAGATAACGCCTATAAGTGATATTATAGGATATAGGACTTTTACTTTCCGACTTACCTCATGTTCTGTGATTATCTCTAAGATCATCTATGGTGCCTCAAAGAGCACTGTTTCATTGTTTTCCATGGCTAGTTTTCATTGTGTACATGGAGCACTTCTTCTTTATCCTTTCATCTGTTGATGGACATTTTGGTTGCTTCACTGTCTTGTCTATTGTGAATAAGGCTGCAGTGCAGCTTTTGCAGCCCGGGTCTTCTTCATTCTGGTCTTCTCAGGTGAGAGGCCCATTGGTGCACCTGCTGGATTGAATGATACCTCAATTTTTCATTTTAAACGCAGCTCCTTTCTCTTCTCATTATTAGCGTTTAACCCTTTTACATCTCACCAGCAGCTAGAGGGTACACAGTTCTCTGAAACCTCTTCAGCATTTATTGTTTGTAGACTTTTTGCCAATGGTCAGTCGACTGGTGCGAGTTGAAAACCTTTTGTAGATTAGATTGCATGAGTCTAATACTTCCTGAGGCTGAGCTTTTATCCGTTTTCCTTTCTTTAAAAAGAGAGTGAGTAAAACTTACCTCTTCATAGTATCTTCTTGAAAATGTTGCCTGTTTTGAATTTTTTTTTATCCTTTCCCTACCTCAGCACAATTTTGAGGGCAGGTGTCCTTTACAGCCCTGAGTCCTTGTGAATAGTAAGTGACCATTAGCTGTGGGTTAAAAGCTGCTCTTGCGGGAATCGGCCACAAGGCGGCAGCATTTCTCCTTTACCAAATCTGGTTACTAGGGCAACAGAGCCTTACTGGAAGTGGTGTTCTAGGTTGTAAATTAGAATGGAATGTGCGAGGAAAAAGCCCTTTAAGTTTATGTCTCATTACTTCTTGTTGGTATTTTTAACTTAATTGTTATTTTTTATCACAGCAAACTTGATTACAATGTTTTGTTTGTTCTCGGTGTGCAAGATGTGGTTCTTTCACACATATACATATATCTATTCTTCTTCGGATCCTTTTCCCATGTAGGTTATGACACAATGTTGAGTAGTCTTCTCTTGGTATTGCGTAGGTCTTTGGTGATTATATATTTCACATGTGTTTGTATCTCTCTGTTAACCTCAATATGGTAAGGTATCCAATCCTCACACCTTTCTATTTGGTGAACCATAAGTTTTTTTAAATGAATCTATGATAGTGTTTCTCTGTGGAAATATCTTTGTTTGTATCATTTTTTAGGTAACCCCTATATGTGATATGATAGGATATGTGTCTTTCTCTTTCTCACTTGCTCCAAATTGCGTGATTACTTCTAGACTCATCTATGGTGCTGCAAATGGCATTGTTTCATTTTTTCACTAGCTCATATTCCATCTGTACAGGTAGCAGTTCTTCTTTGTCCACCCATCTGTCGGTGGACCTTTTGGTTACTTCCATATCTTGGCTATTGTAATACTATGCAATGCAGATTTGCGTGCCTGTGTCCTTCCAATTCTGTCTTCTTAGTTTAGAGGTCCAGGAATAGGTCCGCTGGATCATATGGTAGCTCAATGTTGACCTTTTAAAGGCACCTCTGTCCTGTTCTCCTTAGTGGCTCTTTCCAGGTTACGTCCCCCTTAAAGTGGAGGGTATGTATTTCTTCCCAGCACCTTCAGCATTTATTCTTTGTAGTTTCTGCTGATGGTTATTCTGAGTGGTGTGAGCTGATACCTCTTTGTGGTTGAATTTGCATGTGTCTCATAATGCGTAGAAATTGAGCTTTAAGACATGTGCTTTTTATTTTTCCAGCTGTGATTAGAGCTTATTTCTTCAAAGTGTTTCCTTAAAGTATGTGTCACCACTTGCAATATTTTGGCCATTATCTCCCTCAAGACATTTTGAGGGCAGGTTTCATTTACAGCCCTGCAGTACTTGTTCGTATGAAGTGACCATTAGCTCAGGCTTTAAACCTGCTTTTGCAGGTATCGGCCAAAGAGCGGCAGCCTTTCTACGTTCCCCTTACTGGTACTAGAGAAACAGACCTACCGGCCGGTGGTGTTCTTCGGTTATAAATTAGAGTGCAATGTGCCCGGATAAACCCACAAATGTTGATGTCTCCTTGCTTTTGTTTGTTTTTAAATTGAGTTTATATTTATTATTAGAGTAATATTCCATTGTGTACGTGGACCACTTCTTCTTGGTGCATTCCTCGGTTGATGGACATTTTCATTGCTTCCAAGTGCTGGCTATGGTAAATCTTGCTGGCGTACAGGTGTGCCAGCCTGTGACTTTTGGATTCTCATTTTTGCAGGTGCTAGGCCAAGCAGTGGTTGTGATTGATTGACTGGTAGCTCAATGTTTCCCTTTCCAAAGCACCTACACTGTGTTTTCATTAGTGGCTCTTTACATGCCCCCCCTTACAACCGAGGGTACGCATTTCTCCACACTCCCTTCACCATTTGTTTTTTTCCAGCATTTTTCCTAATGGCCATTCTGACTGCTGTGAGCTGATAGGTTTTTGTGATATGGGTATGCATGTCATTAAAATTTTTAAAATTCGTCATATTCCTATGCTTTTTTCTTTTCTCTTAAAAGAAAAAACCGTGAGTACAATATAGCTCTTGAAATTGTCTTCTTCGAAGGTTGCCCTCTTCAGAATTTTTTGGTCGATTTTTGACCCCAGAAATTTTCTGGAGGGCAGGTGCCATTTACAGAACTGCTAGTTGGTGAAAATTTAGTGACCTTTTGCAGTGGGTTCAAAGCTGCTGTTGTGGGAAACGGCCACAAGGAGGTAGCACTTCTCCATTCCCCAATCTGGGTACTAGGGCAGCAGAGCCTTTCTGGAAGTCATTGTCCTAGGTTGCAAATTAGAATGGAATTTGCCAGGAGAAATCCCCATAAGTTTATGTCTCATTACTTCTTCTTGGTTTTTAAATTTTTTTTTAATCTGGGTAAAGTTTAGAATATTGTTTGTCCTAGGTGTACACAATCTGGTTCATTTGTACATTATGTCTGTCTATTAATGTACAGATCCTCTTCCCATGTAAAATATTACAGTGTTCCGTCGACCTCCCTTGCTATATGTTCGGTCTCTTTGATACATGTATATAATATGTATGTGTATATGTATAGTAACACTAATCTTCATTTCTCAATTTCCCCCCTCCTTTCCTTTCAGATGAGGATAGTTTGTTTTCTAAGCCTGTGAGTGTCTTTCTCTTTGGAAATATGTTCATCTGTGTCAGTTATTAGATAATGCCATAAGTGACAATATAGGATATAGGTGTTTTGCCTTCCGACCTACTTCATGTTTTGTGATTATCTCCAGGCTCATGTACGGTGCCTCAAAGAGCAGTGCTTCAATGTTTTCCATGGCTAATATTCCATTGTGTGCATGGACCACTTCTTCTTGGTGCATTCCTCTGTTGATGGACATTTTCGTTGCTTCCAAGTGTTGCCTCTGGTAAGTATTGCTGGAGTGCAGGATTGCCAGCCTGTGATTTTTGATTTTCATTTTCTCAGGTGATAGACCCAGCAGTGGGTATGATTGATTGACTGGTATGGTAGCTCAACGTTTACCTTTTCAAGGCACCTCAATTGTGTTTTCATTAGTGGCTCTTACCATGTCCCCCTTAGAATCGAGGGTATGCATTTCTCCACAATCACGTCAGCATTTATTGTTTGCAGCATTTTTGTTGATGGCCATTCCGACTGGTGTGAGCTGATAGGTTTTTGTAATTTGGGTTTACATGTCTGTAAAAATTCCTACAATTCATCATTTCTCCACGGCCTTTTCTTTTCTGTTAAAAGAAAAAAGCAAAAAAGGGTTAGTATAATATACCTCTTCCAATTTTCCTTTTGGGAGGTTGCACTCTAGAAATTTTTGGTCGATTTTCGACCTCAGCATTTTTTGGAGGGCCGGTGTCATTTACAGACCTGCAGTTGGTGAATATTTAGTGACCTTTTGCAGTGGGTTTAAAGCTGCTGTTGTGGGAAACGGCCACAAGGATGCAGCATTTCTCCATTCCCAAATCTGGGTACTAGGGCAGCAGAGCCGTTCTGGAAGTCGTTTGCCTAGGTTGTAAATTTGAATGGAATGTGCCAGGAAAACCCCCCATAAGTTTATGTCTCATTACTCCTAGTTCGTTGTTTTAATTTTTTCAATTTGGGTAATGGTTAGAATGTTGCTTGTCCAAGGTGTACACACTCTGGTTCATCTACATATTCTATATACCTATTTATGTAGAGATCCTCTTGCCGTGTAAATTATTACAGAGTGTTCCGTCAACCTTTCTTGCTATATGGTCGGTCTTTTTGATATATGTATATCATATGTATTTGTATACATATGGTAAGACTAATCTTCATTTATCCATTTCCCCCACCTTTCCTTTCAGATAAGCATAGTTTTTTTTTTTTTTTGAGTAAGTCTGTGATTGACTTTCTCTGTGGAAATATGTTCATTTGTGTCAGTTATTAGATAACGCCTATAAGTGATATCATAGGATATAGGACTTTTACTTTCCGACTTACCTCATGTTATGTGATTATCTCCAAGATCATCTATGGTGCCTCAAAGAGCACTGTTTCATTGTTTTCCATGGCTAGTTTTCATTGTGTACATGGACCACTTCTTCTTTATCCTTTCATCTGTTGATGGACATTTTGGTTGCTTCACTGTCTTGTCTATTGTGAATAAGGCTGCAGTGCAGCTTTTGCAGCCCGGGTCTTCTTCATTCTGGTCTTCTCAGGTGAGAGGCCCATTGGTGCACCTGCTGGATTGAATGATACCTCAATTTTTCCTTTTAAACGCAGCTCCTTTCTGTTCTCATTATTAGCGTTTAACCCTTTTACATCTCACCAGCAGCTAGAGGGTACACAGTTCTCTGAAACCTCTTCAGCATTTATTGTTTGTAGACTTTTTGCCAATGGTCAGTCGACTGGTGCGAGTTGAAAACCTTTTGTAGATTAGATTGCATGAGTCTAATACTTCCTGAGGCTGAGCTTTTATCCGTTTTCCTTTCTTTAAAAAGAGAGTGAGTAAAACTTACCTCTTCATAGTATCTTCTTGAAAATGTTGCCTGTTTTGAATTTTTTTTTATCCTTTCCCTACCTCAGCACAATTTTGAGGGCAGGTGTCCTTTACAGCCCTGAGTCCTTGTGAATGGTAAGTGACCATTAGCTGTGGGTTAAAAGCTGCTCTTGCGGGAATCGGCCACAAGGCGGCAGCATTTCTCCTTTACCAAATCTGGTTACTAGGGCAACAGAGCCTTACTGGAAGTGGTGTTCTAGGTTGTAAATTAGAATGGAATGTGCGAGGAAAAAGCCCTTTAAGTTTATGTCTCATTACTTCTTGTTGGTATTTTTAACTTAATTGTTATTTTTTATCACAGCAAACTTGATTACAATGTTTTGTTTGTTCTCGGTGTGCAAGATGTGGTTCTTTCACACATATACATATATCTATTCTTCTTCGGATCCTTTTCCCATGTAGGTTATGACACAATGTTGAGTAGTCTTCTCTTGGTATTGCGTAGGTCTTTGGTGATTATATATTTCACATGTGTTTGTATCTCTCTGTTAACCTCAATATGGTAAGGTATCCAATCCTCACACCTTTCTATTTGGTGAACCATAAGTTTTTTTAAATGAATCTATGATAGTGTTTCTCTGTGGAAATATCTTTGTTTGTATCATTTTTTAGGTAACCCCTATATGTGATATGATAGGATATGTGTCTTTCTCTTTCTCACTTGCTCCAAATTGCGTGATTACTTCTAGACTCATCTATGGTGCTGCAAATGGCATTGTTTCATTTTTTCACTAGCTCATATTCCATCTGTACAGGTAGCAGTTCTTCTTTGTCCACCCATCTGTCGGTGGACCTTTTGGTTACTTCCATATCTTGGCTATTGTAATACTATGCAATGCATATTTGCGTGCCTGTGTCCTTCCAATTCTGTCTTCTTAGTTTAGAGGTCCAGGAATAGGTCCGCTGGATCATATGGTAGCTCAATGTTGACCTTTTAAAGGCACCTCTGTCCTGTTCTCCTTAGTGGCTCTTTCCAGGTTACGTCCCCCTTAAAGTGGAGGGTATGTATTTCTTCCCAGCACCTTCAGCATTTATTCTTTGTAGTTTCTGCTGATGGTTATTCTGAGTGGTGTGAGCTGATACCTCTTTGTGGTTGAATTTGCATGTGTCTCATAATGCGTAGAAATTGAGCTTTAAGACATGTGCTTTTTATTTTTCCAGCTGTGATTAGAGCTTATTTCTTCAAAGTGTTTCCTTAAAGTATGTGTCACCACTTGCAATATTTTGGCCATTATCTCCCTCAAGACATTTTGAGGGCAGGTTTCATTTACAGCCCTGCAGTACTTGTTCGTATGAAGTGACCATTAGCTCAGGCTTTAAACCTGCTTTTGCAGGTATCGGCCAAAGAGCGGCAGCCTTTCTACGTTCCCCTTGCTGGTACTAGGGAAACAGACCTACCGGCCGGTGGTGTTCTTCGGTTATAAATTAGAGTGCAATGTGCCCGGATAAACCCACAAATGTTGATGTCTCCTTGCTTTTGTTTGTTTTTAAATTGAGTTTATATTTATTATTAGAGTAATATTCCATTGTGTACGTGGACCACTCCTTCTTGGTGCATTCCTCGGTTGATGGACATTTTCATTGCTTCCAAGTGCTGGCTATGGTAAATCTTGCTGGCGTACAGGTGTGCCAGCCTGTGACTTTTGGATTCTCATTTTTGCAGGTGCTAGGCCAAGCAGTGGTTGTGATTGATTGACTGGTAGCTCAATGTTTCCCTTTCCAAAGCACCTACACTGTGTTTTCATTAGTGGCTCTTTACATGCCCCCCCTTACAACCGAGGGTACGCATTTCTCCACACTCCCTTCACCATTTGTTTTTTGAAGCATTTTTCCTAATGGCCATTCTGACTGCTGTGAGCTGATAGGTTTTTGTAATATGGGTATGCATGTCATTAAAATTTTTAAAATTCGTCATATTCCTATGCTTTTTTCTTTTCTCTTAAAAGAAAAAACCGTGAGTACAATATAGCTCTTGAAATTGTCTTCTTCGAAGGTTGCCCTCTTCTGAATTTTTTGGTCGATTTTTGACCCCAGAAATTTTCTGGAGGGCAGGTGCCATTTACAGAACTGCTAGTTGGTGAAAATTTAGTGACCTTTTGCAGTGGGTTCAAAGCTGCTGTTGTGGGAAACGGCCACAAGGAGGTAGCACTTCTCCATTCCCCAATCTGGGTACTAGGGCAGCAGAGCCTTTCTGGAAGTCATTGTCCTAGGTTGCAAATTAGAATGGAATTTGCCAGGAGAAATCCCCATAAGTTTATGTCTCATTACTTCTTCTTGGTTTTTAAATTTTTTTTTAATCTGGGTAAAGTTTAGAATATTGTTTGTCCTAGGTGTACACAATCTGGTTCATTTGTACATTATGTCTGTCTCTTAATGTACAGATCCTCTTCCCATGTAAAATATTGCAGTGTTCCATCGACCTCCCTTGCTATATGTTCGGTCTCTTTGATACATGTATATAATATGTATGTGTATATGTATAGTAACACTAATCTTCATTTCTCAATTTCCCCCCTCCTTTCCTTTCAGATGAGGATAGTTTGTTTTCTAAGCCTGTGAGTGTCTTTCTCTTTGGAAATATGTTCATCTGTGTCAGTTATTAGATAATGCCATAAGTGACAATATAGGATATAGGTGTTTTGCCTTCCGACCTACTTCATGTTTTGTGATTATCTCCAGGCTCATGTACGGTGCCTCAAAGAGCAGTGCTTCAATGTTTTCCATGGCTAATATTCCATTGTGTGCATGGACCACTTCTTCTTGGTGCATTCCTCTGTTGATGGACATTTTCGTTGCTTCCAAGTGTTGCCTCTGGTAAGTATTGCTGGAGTGCAGGATTGCCAGCCTGTGATTTTTGATTTTCATTTTCTCAGGTGATAGACCCAGCAGTGGGTATGATTGATTGACTGGTATGGTAGCTCAACGTTTACCTTTTCAAGGCACCTCACTTGTGTTTTCATTAGTGGCTCTTACCATGTCCCCCTTAGAATCGAGGGTATGCATTTCTCCACAATCACGTCAGCATTTATTGTTTGCAGCATTTTTGTTGATGGCCATTCTGACTGGTGTGAGCTGATAGGTTTTTGTAATTTGGGTTTACATGTCTGTAAAAATTCCTACAATTCATCATTTCTCCACGGCCTTTTCTTTTCTGTTAAAAGAAAAAAGCAAAAAAGGGTTAGTATAATATACCTCTTCCAATTTTCCTTTTGGGAGGTTGCACTCTAGAAATTTTTGGTCGATTTTCGACCTCAGCATTTTTTGGAGGGCCGGTGTCATTTACAGACCTGCAGTTGGTGAATATTTAGTGACCTTTTGCAGTGGGTTTAAAGCTGCTGTTGTGGGAAACGGCCACAAGGATGCAGCATTTCTCCATTCCCAAATCTGGGTACTAGGGCAGCAGAGCCGTTCTGGAAGTCGTTTGCCTAGGTTGTAAATTTGAATGGAATGTGCCAGGAAAACCCCCCATAAGTTTATGTCTCATTACTCCTAGTTCGTTGTTTTAATTTTTTCAATTTGGGTAATGGTTAGAATGTTGCTTGTCCAAGGTGTACACACTCTGGTTCATCTACATATTCTATATACCTATTTATGTAGAGATCCTCTTGCCGTGTAAATTATTACAGAGTGTTCCGTCAACCTTTCTTGCTATATGGTCGGTCTTTTTGATATATGTATATCATATGTATTTGTATACATATGGTAAGACTAATCTTCATTTATCCATTTCCCCCACCTTTCCTTTCAGATAAGCATAGTTTTTTTTTTTTTTGAGTAAGTCTGTGATTGACTTTCTCTGTGGAAATATGTTCATTTGTGTCAGTTATTAGATAACGCCTATAAGTGATATCATAGGATATAGGACTTTTACTTTCCGACTTACCTCATGTTATGTGATTATCTCCAAGATCATCTATGGTGCCTCAAAGAGCACTGTTTCATTGTTTTCCATGGCTAGTTTTCACTGTGTACATGGACCACTTCTTCTTTATCCTTTCATCTGTTGATGGACATTTTGGTTGCTTCACTGTCTTGTCTATTGTGAATAAGGCTGCAGTGCAGCTTTTGCAGCCCGGGTCTTCTTCATTCTGGTCTTCTCAGGTGAGAGGCCCATTGGTGCACCTGCTGGATTGAATGATACCTCAATTTTTCCTTTTAAACGCAGCTCCTTTCTGTTCTCATTATTAGCGTTTAACCCTTTTACATCTCACCAGCAGCTAGAGGGTACACAGTTCTCTGAAACCTCTTCAGCATTTATTGTTTGTAGACTTTTTGCCAATGGTCAGTCGACTGGTGCGAGTTGAAAACCTTTTGTAGATTAGATTGCATGAGTCTAATACTTCCTGAGGCTGAGCTTTTATCCGTTTTCCTTTCTTTAAAAAGAGAGTGAGTAAAACTTACCTCTTCATAGTATCTTCTTGAAAATGTTGCCTGTTTTGAATTTTTTTTTATCCTTTCCCTACCTCAGCACAATTTTGAGGGCAGGTGTCCTTTACAGCCCTGAGTCCTTGTGAATGGTAAGTGACCATTAGCTGTGGGTTAAAAGCTGCTCTTGCGGGAATCGGCCACAAGGCGGCAGCATTTCTCCTTTACCAAATCTGGTTACTAGGGCAACAGAGCCTTACTGGAAGTGGTGTTCTAGGTTGTAAATTAGAATGGAATGTGCGAGGAAAAAGCCCTTTAAGTTTATGTCTCATTACTTCTTGTTGGTATTTTTAACTTAATTGTTATTTTTTATCACAGCAAACTTGATTACAATGTTTTGTTTGTTCTCGGTGTGCAAGATGTGGTTCTTTCACACATATACATATATCTATTCTTCTTCGGATCCTTTTCCCATGTAGGTTATGACACAATGTTGAGTAGTCTTCTCTTGGTATTGCGTAGGTCTTTGGTGATTATGTATTTCACATGTGTTTGTATCTCTCTGTTAACCTCAATATGGTAAGGTATCCAATCCTCACACCTTTCTATTTGGTGAACCATCAGTTTTTTTAATGAATCTATGATAGTGTTTCTCTGTGGAAATATCTTTGTTTGTATCATTTTTTAGGTAACCCCTATATGTGATATGATAGGATATGTGTCTTTCTCTTTCTCACTTGCTCCAAATTGCGTGATTACTTCTAGACTCATCTATGGTGCTGCAAATGGCATTGTTTCATTTTTTCACTAGCTCATATTCCATCTGTACAGGTAGCAGTTCTTCTTTGTCCACCCATCTGTCGGTGGACCTTTTGGTTACTTCCATATCTTGGCTATTGTAATACTATGCAATGCAGATTTGCGTGCCTGTGTCCTTCCAATTCTGTCTTCTTAGTTTAGAGGTCCAGGAATAGGTCCGCTGGATCATATGGTAGCTCAATGTTGACCTTTTAAAGGCACCTCTGTCCTGTTCTCCTTAGTGGCTCTTTCCAGGTTACGTCCCCCTTAAAGTGGAGGGTATGTATTTCTTCCCAGCACCTTCAGCATTTATTCTTTGTAGTTTCTGCTGATGGTTATTCTGAGTGGTGTGAGCTGATACCTCTTTGTGGTTGAATTTGCATGTGTCTCATAATGCGTAGAAATTGAGCTTTAAGACATGTGCTTTTTATTTTTCCAGCTGTGATTAGAGCTTATTTCTTCAAAGTGTTTCCTTAAAGTATGTGTCACCACTTGCAATATTTTGGCCATTATCTCCCTCAAGACATTTTGAGGGCAGGTTTCATTTACAGCCCTGCAGTACTTGTTCGTATGAAGTGACCATTAGCTCAGGCTTTAAACCTGCTTTTGCAGGTATCGGCCAAAGAGCGGCAGCCTTTCTACGTTCCCCTTGCTGGTACTAGGGAAACAGACCTACCGGCCGGTGGTGTTCTTCGGTTATAAATTAGAGTGCAATGTGCCCGGATAAACCCACAAATGTTGATGTCTCCTTGCTTTTGTTTGTTTTTAAATTGAGTTTATATTTATTATTAGAGTAATATTCCATCGTGTACGTGGACCACTCCTTCTTGGTGCATTCCTCGGTTGATGGACATTTTCATTGCTTCCAAGTGCTGGCTATGGTAAATCTTGCTGGCGTACAGGTGTGCCAGCCTGTGACTTTTGGATTCTCATTTTTGCAGGTGCTAGGCCAAGCAGTGGTTGTGATTGATTGACTGGTAGCTCAATGTTTCCCTTTCCAAAGCACCTACACTGTGTTTTCATTAGTGGCTCTTTACATGCCCCCCCTTACAACCGAGGGTACGCATTTCTCCACACTCCCTTCACCATTTGTTTTTTGCAGCATTTTTCCTAATGGCTATTCTGACTGCTGTGAGCTGATAGGTTTTTGTAATATGGGTATGCATGTCATTAAAATTTTTAAAATTCGTCATATTCCTATGCTTTTTTCTTTTCTCTTAAAAGAAAAAACCGTGAGTACAATATAGCTCTTGAAATTGTCTTCTTCGAAGGTTGCCCTCTTCTGAATTTTTTGGTCGCTTTTTGACCCCAGAAATTTTCTGGAGGGCAGGTGCCATTTACAGAACTGCTAGTTGGTGAAAATTTAGTGACCTTTTGCAGTGGGTTCAAAGCTGCTGTTGTGGGAAACGGCCACAAGGAGGTAGCACTTCTCCATTCCCCAATCTGGGTACTAGGGCAGCAGAGCCTTTCTGGAAGTCATTGTCCTAGGTTGCAAATTAGAATGGAATTTGCCAGGAGAAATCCCCATAAGTTTATGTCTCATTACTTCTTCTTGGTTTTTAAATTTTTTTTTAATCTGGGTAAAGTTTAGAATATTGTTTGTCCTAGGTGTACACAATCTGGTTCATTTGTACATTATGTCTGTCTCTTAATGTACAGATCCTCTTCCCATGTAAAATATTACAGTGTTCCATCGACCTCCCTTGCTATATGTTCGGTCTCTTTGATACATGTATATAATATGTATGTGTATATGTATAGTAACACTAATCTTCATTTCTCAATTTCCCCCCTCCTTTCCTTTCAGATGAGGATAGTTTGTTTTCTAAGCCTGTGAGTGTCTTTCTCTTTGGAAATATGTTCATCTGTGTCAGTTATTAGATAATGCCATAAGTGACAATATAGGATATAGGTGTTTTGCCTTCCGACCTACTTCATGTTTTGTGATTATCTCCAGGCTCATGTACGGTGCCTCAAAGAGCAGTGCTTCAATGTTTTCCATGGCTAATATTCCATTGTGTGCATGGACCACTTCTTCTTGGTGCATTCCTCTGTTGATGGACATTTTCGTTGCTTCCAAGTGTTGCCTCTGGTAAGTATTGCTGGAGTGCAGGATTGCCAGCCTGTGATTTTTGATTTTCATTTTCTCAGGTGATAGACCCAGCAGTGGGTATGATTGATTGACTGGTATGGTAGCTCAACGTTTACCTTTTCAAGGCACCTCAATTGTGTTTTCATTAGTGGCTCTTACCATGTCCCCCTTAGAATCGAGGGTATGCATTTCTCCACAATCACGTCAGCATTTATTGTTTGCAGCATTTTTGTTGATGGCCATTCCGACTGGTGTGAGCTGATAGGTTTTTGTAATTTGGGTTTACATGTCTGTAAAAATTCCTACAATTCATCATTTCTCCACGGCCTTTTCTTTTCTGTTAAAAGAAAAAAGCAAAAAAGGGTTAGTATAATATACCTCTTCCAATTTTCCTTTTGGGAGGTTGCACTCTAGAAATTTTTGGTCGATTTTCGACCTCAGCATTTTTTGGAGGGCCGGTGTCATTTACAGACCTGCAGTTGGTGAATATTTAGTGACCTTTTGCAGTGGGTTTAAAGCTGCTGTTGTGGGAAACGGCCACAAGGATGCAGCATTTCTCCATTCCCAAATCTGGGTACTAGGGCAGCAGAGCCGTTCTGGAAGTCGTTTGCCTAGGTTGTAAATTTGAATGGAATGTGCCAGGAAAACCCCCCATAAGTTTATGTCTCATTACTCCTAGTTCGTTGTTTTAATTTTTTCAGTTGCGGTAATGGTTAGAATGTTGCTTGTCCAAGGTGTACACACTCTGGTTCATCTCCATATTCTATATACCTATTTATGTAGAGATCCTCTTCCCGTGTAAATTATTACAGAGTGTTCCGTCAACCTTCCTTGCTATATGGTCGGTCTTTTTGATATATGTATATCATATGTATTTGTATACATATGGTAAGACTAATCTTCATTTATCCATTTCCCCCACCTTTCCTTTCAGATAAGCATAGTTTTTTTTTTTTTAATAAGTCTGTGATTGACTTTCTCTGTGGAAATATGTTCATTTGTGTCAGTTATTAGATAACGCCTATAAGTGATATCATAGGATATAGGACTTTTACTTTCCGACTTACCTCATGTTCTGTGATTATCTCTAAGATCATCTATGGTGCCTCAAAGAGCACTGTTTCATTGTTTTCCATGGCTAGTTTTCATTGTGTACATGGACCACTTCTTCTTTATCCTTTCATCTGTTGATGGACATTTTGGTTGCTTCACTGTCTTGTCTATTGTGAATAAGGCCGCAGTGCAGCTTTTGCAGCCCGGGTCTTCTTCATTCTGGTCTTCTCAGGTGAGAGGCCCATTGGTGCACCTGCTGGATTGAATGATACCTCAATTTTTCCTTTTAAACGCAGCTCCTTTCTGTTCTCATTATTAGCGTTTAACCCTTTTACATCTCACCAGCAGCTAGAGGGTACACAGTTCTCTGAAACCTCTTCAGCATTTATTGTTTGTAGACTTTTTGCCAATGGTCAGTCGACTGGTGCGAGTTGAAAACCTTTTGTAGATTAGATTGCATGAGTCTAATACTTCCTGAGGCTGAGCTTTTATCCGTTTTCCTTTCTTTAAAAAGAGAGTGAGTAAAACTTACCTCTTCATAGTATCTTCTTGAAAATGTTGCCTGTTTTGAATTTTTTTTTATCCTTTCCCTACCTCAGCACAATTTTGAGGGCAGGTGTCCTTTACAGCCCTGAGTCCTTGTGAATGGTAAGTGACCATTAGCTGTGGGTTAAAAGCTGCTCTTGCGGGAATCGGCCACAAGGCGGCAGCATTTCTCCTTTACCAAATCTGGTTACTAGGGCAACAGAGCCTTACTGGAAGTGGTGTTCTAGGTTGTAAATTAGAATGGAATGTGCGAGGAAAAAGCCCTTTAAGTTTATGTCTCATTACTTCTTGTTGGTATTTTTAACTTAATTGTTATTTTTTATCACAGCAAACTTGATTACAATGTTTTGTTTGTTCTCGGTGTGCAAGATGTGGTTCTTTCACACATATACATATATCTATTCTTCTTCGGATCCTTTTCCCATGTAGGTTATGACACAATGTTGAGTAGTCTTCTCTTGGTATTGCGTAGGTCTTTGGTGATTATATATTTCACATGTGTTTGTATCTCTCTGTTAACCTCAATATGGTAAGGTATCCAATCCTCACACCTTTCTATTTGGTGAACCATAAGTTTTTTTAATGAATCTATGATAGTGTTTCTCTGTGGAAATATCTTTGTTTGTATCATTTTTTAGGTAACCCCTATATGTGATATGATAGGATATGTGTCTTTCTCTTTCTCACTTGCTCCAAATTGCGTGATTACTTCTAGACTCATCTATGGTGCTGCAAATGGCATTGTTTCATTTTTTCACTAGCTCATATTCCATCTGTACAGGTAGCAGTTCTTCTTTGTCCACCCATCTGTCGGTGGACCTTTTGGTTACTTCCATATCTTGGCTATTGTAATACTATGCAATGCAGATTTGCGTGCCTGTGTCCTTCCAATTCTGTCTTCTTAGTTTAGAGGTCCAGGAATAGGTCCGCTGGATCATATGGTAGCTCAATGTTGACCTTTTAAAGGCACCTCTGTCCTGTTCTCCTTAGTGGCTCTTTCCAGGTTACGTCCCACTTAAAGTGGAGGGTATGTATTTCTTCCCAGCACCTTCAGCATTTATTCTTTGTAGTTTCTGCTGATGGTTATTCTGAGTGGTGTGAGCTGATACCTCTTTGTGGTTGAATTTGCATGTGTCTCATAATGCGTAGAAATTGAGCTTTAAGACATGTGCTTTTTATTTTTCCAGCTGTGATTAGAGCTTATTTCTTCAAAGTGTTTCCTTAAAGTATGTGTCACCACTTGCAATATTTTGGCCATTATCTCCCTCAAGACATTTTGAGGGCAGGTTTCATTTACAGCCCTGCAGTACTTGTTCGTATGAAGTGACCATTAGCTCAGGCTTTAAACCTGCTTTTGCAGGTATCGGCCAAAGAGCGGCAGCCTTTCTACGTTCCCCTTGCTGGTACTAGGGAAACAGACCTACCGGCCGGTGGTGTTCTTCGGTTATAAATTAGAGTGCAATGTGCCCGGATAAACCCACAAATGTTGATGTCTCCTTGCTTTTGTTTGTTTTTAAATTGAGTTTATATTTATTATTAGAGTAATATTCCATTGTGTACGTGGACCACTCCTTCTTGGTGCATTCCTCGGTTGATGGACATTTTCATTGCTTCCAAGTGCTGGCTATGGTAAATCTTGCTGGCGTACAGGTGTGCCAGCCTGTGACTTTTGGATTCTCATTTTTGCAGGTGCTAGGCCAAGCAGTGGTTGTGATTGATTGACTGGTAGCTCAATGTTTCCCTTTCCAAAGCACCTACACTGTGTTTTCATTAGTGGCTCTTTACATGCCCCCCCTTACAACCGAGGGTACGCATTTCTCCACACTCCCTTCACCATTTGTTTTTTGCAGCATTTTTCCTAATGGCCATTCTGACTGCTGTGAGCTGATAGGTTTTTGTAATATGGGTATGCATGTCATTAAAATTTTTAAAATTCGTCATATTCCTATGCTTTTTTCTTTTCTCTTAAAAGAAAAAACCGTGAGTACAATATAGCTCTTGAAATTGTCTTCTTCGAAGGTTGCCCTCTTCTGAATTTTTTGGTCGATTTTTGACCCCAGAAATTTTCTGGAGGGCAGGTGCCATTTACAGAACTGCTAGTTGGTGAAAATTTAGTGACCTTTTGCAGTGGGTTCAAAGCTGCTGTTGTGGGAAACGGCCACAAGGAGGTAGCACTTCTCCATTCCCCAATCTGGGTACTAGGGCAGCAGAGCCTTTCTGGAAGTCATTGTCCTAGGTTGCAAATTAGAATGGAATTTGCCAGGAGAAATCCCCATAAGTTTATGTCTCATTACTTCTTCTTGGTTTTTAAATTTTTTTTTAATCTGGGTAAAGTTTAGAATATTGTTTGTCCTAGGTGTACACAATCTGGTTCATTTGTACATTATGTCTGTCTATTAATGTACAGATCCTCTTCCCATGTAAAATATTACAGTGTTCCGTCGACCTCCCTTGCTATATGTTCGGTCTCTTTGATACATGTATATAATATGTATGTGTATATGTATAGTAACACTAATCTTCATTTCTCAATTTCCCCCCTCCTTTCCTTTCAGATGAGGATAGTTTGTTTTCTAAGCCTGTGAGTGTCTTTCTCTTTGGAAATATGTTCATCTGTGTCAGTTATTAGATAATGCCATAAGTGACAATATAGGATATAGGTGTTTTGCCTTCCGACCTACTTCATGTTTTGTGATTATCTCCAGGCTCATGTACGGTGCCTCAAAGAGCAGTGCTTCAATGTTTTCCATGGCTAATATTCCATTGTGTGCATGGACCACTTCTTCTTGGTGCATTCCTCTGTTGATGGACATTTTCGTTGCTTCCAAGTGTTGCCTCTGGTAAGTATTGCTGGAGTGCAGGATTGCCAGCCTGTGATTTTTGATTTTCATTTTCTCAGGTGATAGACCCAGCAGTGGGTATGATTGATTGACTGGTATGGTAGCTCAACGTTTACCTTTTCAAGGCACCTCAATTGTGTTTTCATTAGTGGCTCTTACCATGTCCCCCTTAGAATCGAGGGTATGCATTTCTCCACAATCACGTCAGCATTTATTGTTTGCAGCATTTTTGTTGATGGCCATTCTGACTGGTGTGAGCTGATAGGTTTTTGTAATTTGGGTTTACATGTCTGTAAAAATTCCTACAATTCATCATTTCTCCACGGCCTTTTCTTTTCTGTTAAAAGAAAAAAGCAAAAAAGGGTTAGTATAATATACCTCTTCCAATTTTCCTTTTGGGAGGTTGCACTCTAGAAATTTTTGGTCGATTTTCGACCTCAGCATTTTTTGGAGGGCCGGTGTCATTTACAGACCTGCAGTTGGTGAATATTTAGTGACCTTTTGCAGTGGGTTTAAAGCTGCTGTTGTGGGAAACGGCCACAAGGATGCAGCATTTCTCCATTCCCAAATCTGGGTACTAGGGCAGCAGAGCCGTTCTGGAAGTCGTTTGCCTAGGTTGTAAATTTGAATGGAATGTGCCAGGAAAACCCCCCATAAGTTTATGTCTCATTACTCCTAGTTCGTTGTTTTAATTTTTTCAGTTGCGGTAATGGTTAGAATGTTGCTTGTCCAAGGTGTACACACTCTGGTTCATCTCCATATTCTATATACCTATTTATGTAGAGATCCTCTTCCCGTGTAAATTATTACAGAGTGTTCCGTCAACCTTCCTTGCTATATGGTCGGTCTTTTTGATATATGTATATCATATGTATTTGTATACATATGGTAAGACTAATCTTCATTTATCCATTTCCCCCACCTTTCCTTTCAGATAAGCATAGTTTTTTTTTTTTTTAATAAGTCTGTGATTGACTTTCTCTGTGGAAATATGTTCATTTGTGTCAGTTATTAGATAACGCCTATAAGTGATATCATAGGATATAGGACTTTTACTTTCCGACTTACCTCATGTTCTGTGATTATCTCTAAGATCATCTATGGTGCCTCAAAGAGCACTGTTTCATTGTTTTCCATGGCTAGTTTTCATTGTGTACATGGACCACTTCTTCTTTATCCTTTCATCTGTTGATGGACATTTTGGTTGCTTCACTGTCTTGTCTATTGTGAATAAGGCCGCAGTGCAGCTTTTGCAGCCCGGGTCTTCTTCATTCTGGTCTTCTCAGGTGAGAGGCCCATTGGTGCACCTGCTGGATTGAATGATACCTCAATTTTTCCTTTTAAACGCAGCTCCTTTCTGTTCTCATTATTAGCGTTTAACCCTTTTACATCTCACCAGCAGCTAGAGGGTACACAGTTCTCTGAAACCTCTTCAGCATTTATTGTTTGTAGACTTTTTGCCAATGGTCAGTCGACTGGTGCGAGTTGAAAACCTTTTGTAGATTAGATTGCATGAGTCTAATACTTCCTGAGGCTGAGCTTTTATCCGTTTTCCTTTCTTTAAAAAGAGAGTGAGTAAAACTTACCTCTTCATAGTATCTTCTTGAAAATGTTGCCTGTTTTGAATTTTTTTTTATCCTTTCCCTACCTCAGCACAATTTTGAGGGCAGGTGTCCTTTACAGCCCTGAGTCCTTGTGAATGGTAAGTGACCATTAGCTGTGGGTTAAAAGCTGCTCTTGCGGGAATCGGCCACAAGGCGGCAGCATTTCTCCTTTACCAAATCTGGTTACTAGGGCAACAGAGCCTTACTGGAAGTGGTGTTCTAGGTTGTAAATTAGAATGGAATGTGCGAGGAAAAAGCCCTTTAAGTTTATGTCTCATTACTTCTTGTTGGTATTTTTAACTTAATTGTTATTTTTTATCACAGCAAACTTGATTACAATGTTTTGTTTGTTCTCGGTGTGCAAGATGTGGTTCTTTCACACATATACATATATCTATTCTTCTTCGGATCCTTTTCCCATGTAGGTTATGACACAATGTTGAGTAGTCTTCTCTTGGTATTGCGTAGGTCTTTGGTGATTATATATTTCACATGTGTTTGTATCTCTCTGTTAACCTCAATATGGTAAGGTATCCAATCCTCACACCTTTCTATTTGGTGAACCATAAGTTTTTTTAATGAATCTATGATAGTGTTTCTCTGTGGAAATATCTTTGTTTGTATCATTTTTTAGGTAACCCCTATATGTGATATGATAGGATATGTGTCTTTCTCTTTCTCACTTGCTCCAAATTGCGTGATTACTTCTAGACTCATCTATGGTGCTGCAAATGGCATTGTTTCATTTTTTCACTAGCTCATATTCCATCTGTACAGGTAGCAGTTCTTCTTTGTCCACCCATCTGTCGGTGGACCTTTTGGTTACTTCCATATCTTGGCTATTGTAATACTATGCAATGCAGATTTGCGTGCCTGTGTCCTTCCAATTCTGTCTTCTTAGTTTAGAGGTCCAGGAATAGGTCCGCTGGATCATATGGTAGCTCAATGTTGACCTTTTAAAGGCACCTCTGTCCTGTTCTCCTTAGTGGCTCTTTCCAGGTTACGTCCCACTTAAAGTGGAGGGTATGTATTTCTTCCCAGCACCTTCAGCATTTATTCTTTGTAGTTTCTGCTGATGGTTATTCTGAGTGGTGTGAGCTGATACCTCTTTGTGGTTGAATTTGCATGTGTCTCATAATGCGTAGAAATTGAGCTTTAAGACATGTGCTTTTTATTTTTCCAGCTGTGATTAGAGCTTATTTCTTCAAAGTGTTTCCTTAAAGTATGTGTCACCACTTGCAATATTTTGGCCATTATCTCCCTCAAGACATTTTGAGGGCAGGTTTCATTTACAGCCCTGCAGTACTTGTTCGTATGAAGTGACCATTAGCTCAGGCTTTAAACCTGCTTTTGCAGGTATCGGCCAAAGAGCGGCAGCCTTTCTACGTTCCCCTTGCTGGTACTAGGGAAACAGACCTACCGGCCGGTGGTGTTCTTCGGTTATAAATTAGAGTGCAATGTGCCCGGATAAACCCACAAATGTTGATGTCTCCTTGCTTTTGTTTGTTTTTAAATTGAGTTTATATTTATTATTAGAGTAATATTCCATTGTGTACGTGGACCACTCCTTCTTGGTGCATTCCTCGGTTGATGGACATTTTCATTGCTTCCAAGTGCTGGCTATGGTAAATCTTGCTGGCGTACAGGTGTGCCAGCCTGTGACTTTTGGATTCTCATTTTTGCAGGTGCTAGGCCAAGCAGTGGTTGTGATTGATTGACTGGTAGCTCAATGTTTCCCTTTCCAAAGCACCTACACTGTGTTTTCATTAGTGGCTCTTTACATGCCCCCCCTTACAACCGAGGGTACGCATTTCTCCACACTCCCTTCACCATTTGTTTTTTGCAGCATTTTTCCTAATGGCCATTCTGACTGCTGTGAGCTGATAGGTTTTTGTAATATGGGTATGCATGTCATTAAAATTTTTAAAATTCGTCATATTCCTATGCTTTTTTCTTTTCTCTTAAAAGAAAAAACCGTGAGTACAATATAGCTCTTGAAATTGTCTTCTTCGAAGGTTGCCCTCTTCTGAATTTTTTGGTCGATTTTTGACCCCAGAAATTTTCTGGAGGGCAGGTGCCATTTACAGAACTGCTAGTTGGTGAAAATTTAGTGACCTTTTGCAGTGGGTTCAAAGCTGCTGTTGTGGGAAACGGCCACAAGGAGGTAGCACTTCTCCATTCCCCAATCTGGGTACTAGGGCAGCAGAGCCTTTCTGGAAGTCATTGTCCTAGGTTGCAAATTAGAATGGAATTTGCCAGGAGAAATCCCCATAAGTTTATGTCTCATTACTTCTTCTTGGTTTTTAAATTTTTTTTTAATCTGGGTAAAGTTTAGAATATTGTTTGTCCTAGGTGTACACAATCTGGTTCATTTGTACATTATGTCTGTCTCTTAATGTACAGATCCTCTTCCCATGTAAAATATTACAGTGTTCCGTCGACCTCCCTTGCTATATGTTCGGTCTCTTTGATACATGTATATAATATGTATGTGTATATGTATAGTAACACTAATCTTCATTTCTCAATTTCCCCCCTCCTTTCCTTTCAGATGAGGATAGTTTGTTTTCTAAGCCTGTGAGTGTCTTTCTCTTTGGAAATATGTTCATCTGTGTCAGTTATTAGATAATGCCATAAGTGACAATATAGGATATAGGTGTTTTGCCTTCCGACCTACTTCATGTTTTGTGATTATCTCCAGGCTCATGTACGGTGCCTCAAAGAGCAGTGCTTCAATGTTTTCCATGGCTAATATTCCATTGTGTGCATGGACCACTTCTTCTTGGTGCATTCCTCTGTTGATGGACATTTTCGTTGCTTCCAAGTGTTGCCTCTGGTAAGTATTGCTGGAGTGCAGGATTGCCAGCCTGTGATTTTTGATTTTCATTTTCTCAGGTGATAGACCCAGCAGTGGGTATGATTGATTGACTGGTATGGTAGCTCAACGTTTACCTTTTCAAGGCACCTCAATTGTGTTTTCATTAGTGGCTCTTACCATGTCCCCCTTAGAATCGAGGGTATGCATTTCTCCACAATCACGTCAGCATTTATTGTTTGCAGCATTTTTGTTGATGGCCATTCTGACTGGTGTGAGCTGATAGGTTTTTGTAATTTGGGTTTACATGTCTGTAAAAATTCCTACAATTCATCATTTCTCCACGGCCTTTTCTTTTCTGTTAAAAGAAAAAAGCAAAAAAGGGTTAGTATAATATACCTCTTCCAATTTTCCTTTTGGGAGGTTGCACTCTAGAAATTTTTGGTCGATTTTCGACCTCAGCATTTTTTGGAGGGCCGGTGTCATTTACAGACCTGCAGTTGGTGAATATTTAGTGACCTTTTGCAGTGGGTTTAAAGCTGCTGTTGTGGGAAACGGCCACAAGGATGCAGCATTTCTCCATTCCCAAATCTGGGTACTAGGGCAGCAGAGCCGTTCTGGAAGTCGTTTGCCTAGGTTGTAAATTTGAATGGAATGTGCCAGGAAAACCCCCCATAAGTTTATGTCTCATTACTCCTAGTTCGTTGTTTTAATTTTTTCAGTTGGGGTAATGGTTAGAATGTTGCTTGTCCAAGGTGTACACACTCTGGTTCATCTCCATATTCTATATACCTATTTATGTAGAGATCCTCTCCCCGTGTAAATTATTACAGAGTGTTCCGTAAACCTTCCTTGCTATATGGTCGGTCTTTTTGATATATGTATATCATATGTATTTGTATACATATGGTAAGACTAATCTTCATTTATCCATTTCCCCCACCTTTCCTTTTAGATAAGCATAGTTTTTTTTTTTTTTAATAAGTCTGTGATTGACTTTCTCTGTGGAAATATGTTCATTTGTGTCTGTTATTAGATAACGCCTATAAGTGATATCATAGGATATAGGACTTTTACTTTCCGACTTACCTCATGTTCTGTGATTATCTCTAAGATCATCTATGGTGCCTCAAAGAGCACTGTTTCATTGTTTTCCATGGCTAGTTTTCATTGTGTACATGGACCACTTCTTCTTTATCCTTTCATCTGTTGATGGACATTTTGGTTGCTTCACTGTCTTGTCTATTGTGAATAAGGCTGCAGTGCAGCTTTTGCAGCCCGGGTCTTCTTCATTCTGGTCTTCTCAGGTGAGAGGCCCATTGGTGCACCTGCTGGATTGAATGATACCTCAATTTTTCCTTTTAAACGCAGCTCCTTTCTGTTCTCATTATTAGCGTTTAACCCTTTTACATCTCACCAGCAGCTAGAGGGTACACAGTTCTCTGAAACCTCTTCAGCATTTATTGTTTGTAGACTTTTTGCCAATGGTCAGTCGACTGGTGCGAGTTGAAAACCTTTTGTAGATTAGATTGCATGAGTCTAATACTTCCTGAGGCTGAGCTTTTATCCGTTTTCCTTTCTTTAAAAAGAGAGTGAGTAAAACTTACCTCTTCATAGTATCTTCTTGAAAATGTTGCCTGTTTTGAATTTTTTTTTATCCTTTCCCTACCTCAGCACAATTTTGAGGGCAGGTGTCCTTTACAGCCCTGAGTCCTTGTGAATGGTAAGTGACCATTAGCTGTGGGTTAAAAGCTGCTCTTGCGGGAATCGGCCACAAGGCGGCAGCATTTCTCCTTTACCAAATCTGGTTACTAGGGCAACAGAGCCTTACTGGAAGTGGTGTTCTAGGTTGTAAATTAGAATGGAATGTGCGAGGAAAAAGCCCTTTAAGTTTATGTCTCATTACTTCTTGTTGGTATTTTTAACTTAATTGTTATTTTTTATCACAGCAAACTTGATTACAATGTTTTGTTTGTTCTCGGTGTGCAAGATGTGGTTCTTTCACACATATACATATATCTATTCTTCTTCGGATCCTTTTCCCATGTAGGTTATGACACAATGTTGAGTAGTCTTCTCTTGGTATTGCGTAGGTCTTTGGTGATTATATATTTCACATGTGTTTGTATCTCTCTGTTAACCTCAATATGGTAAGGTATCCAATCCTCACACCTTTCTATTTGGTGAACCATAAGTTTTTTTAATGAATCTATGATAGTGTTTCTCTGTGGAAATATCTTTGTTTGTATCATTTTTTAGGTAACCCCTATATGTGATATGATAGGATATGTGTCTTTCTCTTTCTCACTTGCTCCAAATTGCGTGATTACTTCTAGACTCATCTATGGTGCTGCAAATGGCATTGTTTCATTTTTTCACTAGCTCATATTCCATCTGTACAGGTAGCAGTTCTTCTTTGTCCACCCATCTGTCGGTGGACCTTTTGGTTACTTCCATATCTTGGCTATTGTAATACTATGCAATGCAGATTTGCGTGCCTGTGTCCTTCCAATTCTGTCTTCTTAGTTTAGAGGTCCAGGAATAGGTCCGCTGGATCATATGGTAGCTCAATGTTGACCTTTTAAAGGCACCTCTGTTCTGTTCTCCTTAGTGGCTCTTTCCAGGTTACGTCCCACTTAAAGTGGAGGGTATGTATTTCTTCCCAGCACCTTCAGCATTTATTCTTTGTAGTTTCTGCTGATGGTTATTCTGAGTGGTGTGAGCTGATACCTCTTTGTGGTTGAATTTGCATGTGTCTCATAATGCGTAGAAATTGAGCTTTAAGACATGTGCTTTTTATTTTTCCAGCTGTGATTAGAGCTTATTTCTTCAAAGTGTTTCCTTAAAGTATGTGTCACCACTTGCAATATTTTGGCCATTATCTCCCTCAAGACATTTTGAGGGCAGGTTTCATTTACAGCCCTGCAGTACTTGTTCGTATGAAGTGACCATTAGCTCAGGCTTTAAACCTGCTTTTGCAGGTATCGGCCAAAGAGCGGCAGCCTTTCTACGTTCCCCTTGCTGGTACTAGGGAAACAGACCTACCGGCCGGTGGTGTTCTTCGGTTATAAATTAGAGTGCAATGTGCCCGGATAAACCCACAAATGTTGATGTCTCCTTGCTTTTGTTTGTTTTTAAATTGAGTTTATATTTATTATTAGAGTAATATTCCATTGTGTACGTGGACCACTCCTTCTTGGTGCATTCCTCGGTTGATGGACATTTTCATTGCTTCCAAGTGCTGGCTATGGTAAATCTTGCTGGCGTACAGGTGTGCCAGCCTGTGACTTTTGGATTCTCATTTTTGCAGGTGCTAGGCCAAGCAGTGGTTGTGATTGATTGACTGGTAGCTCAATGTTTCCCTTTCCAAAGCACCTACACTGTGTTTTCATTAGTGGCTCTTTACATGCCCCCCCTTACAACCGAGGGTACGCATTTCTCCACACTCCCTTCACCATTTGTTTTTTGCAGCATTTTTCCTAATGGCCATTCTGACTGCTGTGAGCTGATAGGTTTTTGTAATATGGGTATGCATGTCATTAAAATTTTTAAAATTCGTCATATTCCTATGCTTTTTTCTTTTCTCTTAAAAGAAAAAACCGTGAGTACAATATAGCTCTTGAAATTGTCTTCTTCGAAGGTTGCCCTCTTCTGAATTTTTTGGTCGATTTTTGACCCCAGAAATTTTCTGGAGGGCAGGTGCCATTTACAGAACTGCTAGTTGGTGAAAATTTAGTGACCTTTTGCAGTGGGTTCAAAGCTGCTGTTGTGGGAAACGGCCACAAGGAGGTAGCACTTCTCCATTCCCCAATCTGGGTACTAGGGCAGCAGAGCCTTTCTGGAAGTCATTGTCCTAGGTTGCAAATTAGAATGGAATTTGCCAGGAGAAATCCCCATAAGTTTATGTCTCATTACTTCTTCTTGGTTTTTAATTTTTTTTTTAATCTGGGTAAAGTTTAGAATATTGTTTGTCCTAGGTGTACACAATCTGGTTCATTTGTACATTATGTCTGTCTATTAATGTACAGATCCTCTTCCCATGTAAAATATTACAGTGTTCCGTCGACCTCCCTTGCTATATGTTCGGTCTCTTTGATACATGTATATAATATGTATGTGTATATGTATAGTAACACTAATCTTCATTTCTCAATTTCCCCCCTCCTTTCCTTTCAGATGAGGATAGTTTGTTTTCTAAGCCTGTGAGTGTCTTTCTCTTTGGAAATATGTTCATCTGTGTCAGTTATTAGATAATGCCATAAGTGACAATATAGGATATAGGTGTTTTGCCTTCCGACCTACTTCATGTTTTGTGATTATCTCCAGGCTCATGTACGGTGCCTCAAAGAGCAGTGCTTCAATGTTTTCCATGGCTAATATTCCATTGTGTGCATGGACCACTTCTTCTTGGTGCATTCCTCTGTTGATGGACATTTTCGTTGCTTCCAAGTGTTGCCTCTGGTAAGTATTGCTGGAGTGCAGGATTGCCAGCCTGTGATTTTTGATTTTCATTTTCTCAGGTGATAGACCCAGCAGTGGGTATGATTGATTGACTGGTATGGTAGCTCAACGTTTACCTTTTCAAGGCACCTCAATTGTGTTTTCATTAGTGGCTCTTACCATGTCCCCCTTAGAATCGAGGGTATGCATTTCTCCACAATCACGTCAGCATTTATTGTTTGCAGCATTTTTGTTGATGGCCATTCTGACTGGTGTGAGCTGATAGGTTTTTGTAATTTGGGTTTACATGTCTGTAAAAATTCCTACAATTCATCATTTCTCCACGGCCTTTTCTTTTCTGTTAAAAGAAAAAAGCAAAAAAGGGTTAGTATAATATACCTCTTCCAATTTTCCTTTTGGGAGGTTGCACTCTAGAAATTTTTGGTCGATTTTCGACCTCAGCATTTTTTGGAGGGCCGGTGTCATTTACAGACCTGCAGTTGGTGAATATTTAGTGACCTTTTGCAGTGGGTTTAAAGCTGCTGTTGTGGGAAACGGCCACAAGGATGCAGCATTTCTCCATTCCCAAATCTGGGTACTAGGGCAGCAGAGCCGTTCTGGAAGTCGTTTGCCTAGGTTGTAAATTTGAATGGAATGTGCCAGGAAAACCCCCCATAAGTTTATGTCTCATTACTCCTAGTTCGTTGTTTTAATTTTTTCAGTTGGGGTAATGGTTAGAATGTTGCTTGTCCAAGGTGTACACACTCTGGTTCATCTCCATATTCTATATACCTATTTATGTAGAGATCCTCTCCCCGTGTAAATTATTACAGAGTGTTCCGTAAACCTTCCTTGCTATATGGTCGGTCTTTTTGATATATGTATATCATATGTATTTGTATACATATGGTAAGACTAATCTTCATTTATCCATTTCCCCCACCTTTCCTTTTAGATAAGCATAGTTTTTTTTTTTTTAATAAGTCTGTGATTGACTTTCTCTGTGGAAATATGTTCATTTGTGTCTGTTATTAGATAACGCCTATAAGTGATATCATAGGATATAGGACTTTTACTTTCCGACTTACCTCATGTTCTGTGATTATCTCTAAGATCATCTATGGTGCCTCAAAGAGCACTGTTTCATTGTTTTCCATGGCTAGTTTTCATTGTGTACATGGACCACTTCTTCTTTATCCTTTCATCTGTTGATGGACATTTTGGTTGCTTCACTGTCTTGTCTATTGTGAATAAGGCCGCAGTGCAGCTTTTGCAGCCCGGGTCTTCTTCATTCTGGTCTTCTCAGGTGAGAGGCCCATTGGTGCACCTGCTGGATTGAATGATACCTCAATTTTTCCTTTTAAACGCAGCTCCTTTCTGTTCTCATTATTAGCGTTTAACCCTTTTACATCTCACCAGCAGCTAGAGGGTACACAGTTCTCTGAAACCTCTTCAGCATTTATTGTTTGTAGACTTTTTGCCAATGGTCAGTCGACTGGTGCGAGTTGAAAACCTTTTGTAGATTAGATTGCATGAGTCTAATACTTCCTGAGGCTGAGCTTTTATCCGTTTTCCTTTCTTTAAAAAGAGAGTGAGTAAAACTTACCTCTTCATAGTATCTTCTTGAAAATGTTGCCTGTTTTGAATTTTTTTTTATCCTTTCCCTACCTCAGCACAATTTTGAGGGCAGGTGTCCTTTACAGCCCTGAGTCCTTGTGAATGGTAAGTGACCATTAGCTGTGGGTTAAAAGCTGCTCTTGCGGGAATCGGCCACAAGGCGGCAGCATTTCTCCTTTACCAAATCTGGTTACTAGGGCAACAGAGCCTTACTGGAAGTGGTGTTCTAGGTTGTAAATTAGAATGGAATGTGCGAGGAAAAAGCCCTTTAAGTTTATGTCTCATTACTTCTTGTTGGTATTTTTAACTTAATTGTTATTTTTTATCACAGCAAACTTGATTACAATGTTTTGTTTGTTCTCGGTGTGCAAGATGTGGTTCTTTCACACATATACATATATCTATTCTTCTTCGGATCCTTTTCCCATGTAGGTTATGACACAATGTTGAGTAGTCTTCTCTTGGTATTGCGTAGGTCTTTGGTGATTATATATTTCACATGTGTTTGTATCTCTCTGTTAACCTCAATATGGTAAGGTATCCAATCCTCACACCTTTCTATTTGGTGAACCATAAGTTTTTTTAATGAATCTATGATAGTGTTTCTCTGTGGAAATATCTTTGTTTGTATCATTTTTTAGGTAACCCCTATATGTGATATGATAGGATATGTGTCTTTCTCTTTCTCACTTGCTCCAAATTGCGTGATTACTTCTAGACTCATCTATGGTGCTGCAAATGGCATTGTTTCATTTTTTCACTAGCTCATATTCCATCTGTACAGGTAGCAGTTCTTCTTTGTCCACCCATCTGTCGGTGGACCTTTTGGTTACTTCCATATCTTGGCTATTGTAATACTATGCAATGCAGATTTGCGTGCCTGTGTCCTTCCAATTCTGTCTTCTTAGTTTAGAGGTCCAGGAATAGGTCCGCTGGATCATATGGTAGCTCAATGTTGACCTTTTAAAGGCACCTCTGTTCTGTTCTCCTTAGTGGCTCTTTCCAGGTTACGTCCCACTTAAAGTGGAGGGTATGTATTTCTTCCCAGCACCTTCAGCATTTATTCTTTGTAGTTTCTGCTGATGGTTATTCTGAGTGGTGTGAGCTGATACCTCTTTGTGGTTGAATTTGCATGTGTCTCATAATGCGTAGAAATTGAGCTTTAAGACATGTGCTTTTTATTTTTCCAGCTGTGATTAGAGCTTATTTCTTCAAAGTGTTTTCTTAAAGTATGTGTCACCACTTGCAATATTTTGGCCATTATCTCCCTCAAGACATTTTGAGGGCAGGTTTCATTTACAGCCCTGCAGTACTTGTTCGTATGAAGTGACCATTAGCTCAGGCTTTAAACCTGCTTTTGCAGGTATCGGCCAAAGAGCGGCAGCCTTTCTACGTTCCCCTTGCTGGTACTAGGGAAACAGACCTACCGGCCGGTGGTGTTCTTCGGTTATAAATTAGAGTGCAATGTGCCCGGATAAACCCACAAATGTTGATGTCTCCTTGCTTTTGTTTGTTTTTAAATTGAGTTTATATTTATTATTAGAGTAATATTCCATTGTGTACGTGGACCACTCCTTCTTGGTGCATTCCTCGGTTGATGGACATTTTCATTGCTTCCAAGTGCTGGCTATGGTAAATCTTGCTGGCGTACAGGTATGCCAGCCTGTGACTTTTGGATTCTCATTTTTGCAGGTGCTAGGCCAAGCAGTGGTTGTGATTGATTGACTGGTAGCTCAATGTTTCCCTTTCCAAAGCACCTACACTGTGTTTTCATTAGTGGCTCTTTACATGCCCCCCCTTACAACCGAGGGTACGCATTTCTCCACACTCCCTTCACCATTTGTTTTTTGCAGCATTTTTCCTAATGGCCATTCTGACTGCTGTGAGCTGATAGGTTTTTGTAATATGGGTATGCATGTCATTAAAATTTTTAAAATTCGTCATATTCCTATGCTTTTTTCTTTTCTCTTAAAAGAAAAAACCGTGAGTACAATATAGCTCTTGAAATTGTCTTCTTCGAAGGTTGCCCTCTTCTGAATTTTTTGGTCGATTTTTGACCCCAGAAATTTTCTGGAGGGCAGGTGCCATTTACAGAACTGCTGGTTGGTGAAAATTTAGTGACCTTTTGCAGTGGGTTCAAAGCTGCTGTTGTGGGAAACGGCCACAAGGAGGTAGCACTTCTCCATTCCCCAATCTGGGTACTAGGGCAGCAGAGCCTTTCTGGAAGTCATTGTCCTAGGTTGCAAATTAGAATGGAATTTGCCAGGAGAAATCCCCATAAGTTTATGTCTCATTACTTCTTCTTGGTTTTTAATTTTTTTTTTAATCTGGGTAAAGTTTAGAATATTGTTTGTCCTAGGTGTACACAATCTGGTTCATTTGTACATTATGTCTGTCTCTTAATGTACAGATCCTCTTCCCATGTAAAATATTACAGTGTTCCGTCGACCTCCCTTGCTATATGTTCGGTCTCTTTGATACATGTATATAATATGTATGTGTATATGTATAGTAACACTAATCTTCATTTCTCAATTTCCCCCCTCCTTTCCTTTCAGATGAGGATAGTTTGTTTTCTAAGCCTGTGAGTGTCTTTCTCTTTGGAAATATGTTCATCTGTGTCAGTTATTAGATAATGCCATAAGTGACAATATAGGATATAGGTGTTTTGCCTTCCGACCTACTTCATGTTTTGTGATTATCTCCAGGCTCATGTACGGTGCCTCAAAGAGCAGTGCTTCAATGTTTTCCATGGCTAATATTCCATTGTGTGCATGGACCACTTCTTCTTGGTGCATTCCTCTGTTGATGGACATTTTCGTTGCTTCCAAGTGTTGCCTCTGGTAAGTATTGCTGGAGTGCAGGATTGCCAGCCTGTGATTTTTGATTTTCATTTTCTCAGGTGATAGACCCAGCAGTGGGTATGATTGATTGACTGGTATGGTAGCTCAACGTTTACCTTTTCAAGGCACCTCAATTGTGTTTTCATTAGTGGCTCTTACCATGTCCCCCTTAGAATCGAGGGTATGCATTTCTCCACAATCACGTCAGCATTTATTGTTTGCAGCATTTTTGTTGATGGCCATTCTGACTGGTGTGAGCTGATAGGTTTTTGTAATTTGGGTTTACATGTCTGTAAAAATTCCTACAATTCATCATTTCTCCACGGCCTTTTCTTTTCTGTTAAAAGAAAAAAGCAAAAAAGGGTTAGTATAATATACCTCTTCCAATTTTCCTTTTGGGAGGTTGCACTCTAGAAATTTTTGGTCGATTTTCGACCTCAGCATTTTTTGGAGGGCCGGTGTCATTTACAGACCTGCAGTTGGTGAATATTTAGTGACCTTTTGCAGTGGGTTTAAAGCTGCTGTTGTGGGAAACGGCCACAAGGATGCAGCATTTCTCCACTCCCAAATCTGGGTACTAGGGCAGCAGAGCCGTTCTGGAAGTCGTTTGCCTAGGTTGTAAATTTGAATGGAATGTGCCAGGAAAACCCCCCATAAGTTTATGTCTCATTACTCCTAGTTCGTTGTTTTAATTTTTTCAGTTGGGGTAATGGTTAGAATGTTGCTTGTCCAAGGTGTACACACTCTGGTTCATCTCCATATTCTATATACCTATTTATGTAGAGATCCTCTCCCCGTGTAAATTATTACAGAGTGTTCCGTAAACCTTCCTTGCTATATGGTCGGTCTTTTTGATATATGTATATCATATGTATTTGTATACATATGGTAAGACTAATCTTCATTTATCCATTTCCCCCACCTTTCCTTTTAGATAAGCATAGTTTTTTTTTTTTTTAATAAGTCTGTGATTGACTTTCTCTGTGGAAATATGTTCATTTGTGTCTGTTATTAGATAACGCCTATAAGTGATATCATAGGATATAGGACTTTTACTTTCCGACTTACCTCATGTTCTGTGATTATCTCTAAGATCATCTATGGTGCCTCAAAGAGCACTGTTTCATTGTTTTCCATGGCTAGTTTTCATTGTGTACATGGACCACTTCTTCTTTATCCTTTCATCTGTTGATGGACATTTTGGTTGCTTCACTGTCTTGTCTATTGTGAATAAGGCCGCAGTGCAGCTTTTGCAGCCCGGGTCTTCTTCATTCTGGTCTTCTCAGGTGAGAGGCCCATTGGTGCACCTGCTGGATTGAATGATACCTCAATTTTTCCTTTTAAACGCAGCTCCTTTCTGTTCTCATTATTAGCGTTTAACCCTTTTACATCTCACCAGCAGCTAGAGGGTACACAGTTCTCTGAAACCTCTTCAGCATTTATTGTTTGTAGACTTTTTGCCAATGGTCAGTCGACTGGTGCGAGTTGAAAACCTTTTGTAGATTAGATTGCATGAGTCTAATACTTCCTGAGGCTGAGCTTTTATCCGTTTTCCTTTCTTTAAAAAGAGAGTGAGTAAAACTTACCTCTTCATAGTATCTTCTTGAAAATGTTGCCTGTTTTGAATTTTTTTTTATCCTTTCCCTACCTCAGCACAATTTTGAGGGCAGGTGTCCTTTACAGCCCTGAGTCCTTGTGAATGGTAAGTGACCATTAGCTGTGGGTTAAAAGCTGCTCTTGCGGGAATCGGCCACAAGGCGGCAGCATTTCTCCTTTACCAAATCTGGTTACTAGGGCAACAGAGCCTTACTGGAAGTGGTGTTCTAGGTTGTAAATTAGAATGGAATGTGCGAGGAAAAAGCCCTTTAAGTTTATGTCTCATTACTTCTTGTTGGTATTTTTAACTTAATTGTTATTTTTTATCACAGCAAACTTGATTACAATGTTTTGTTTGTTCTCGGTGTGCAAGATGTGGTTCTTTCACACATATACATATATCTATTCTTCTTCGGATCCTTTTCCCATGTAGGTTATGACACAATGTTGAGTAGTCTTCTCTTGGTATTGCGTAGGTCTTTGGTGATTATATATTTCACATGTGTTTGTATCTCTCTGTTAACCTCAATATGGTAAGGTATCCAATCCTCACACCTTTCTATTTGGTGAACCATAAGTTTTTTTAATGAATCTATGATAGTGTTTCTCTGTGGAAATATCTTTGTTTGTATCATTTTTTAGGTAACCCCTATATGTGATATGATAGGATATGTGTCTTTCTCTTTCTCACTTGCTCCAAATTGCGTGATTACTTCTAGACTCATCTATGGTGCTGCAAATGGCATTGTTTCATTTTTTCACTAGCTCATATTCCATCTGTACAGGTAGCAGTTCTTCTTTGTCCACCCATCTGTCGGTGGACCTTTTGGTTACTTCCATATCTTGGCTATTGTAATACTATGCAATGCAGATTTGCGTGCCTGTGTCCTTCCAATTCTGTCTTCTTAGTTTAGAGGTCCAGGAATAGGTCCGCTGGATCATATGGTAGCTCAATGTTGACCTTTTAAAGGCCCCTCTGTCCTGTTCTCCTTAGTGGCTCTTTCCAGGTTACGTCCCCCTTAAAGTGGAGGGTATGTATTTCTTCCCAGCACCTTCAGCATTTATTCTTTGTAGTTTCTGCTGATGGTTATTCTGAGTGGTGTGAGCTGATACCTCTTTGTGGTTGAATTTGCATGTGTCTCATAATGCGTAGAAATTGAGCTTTAAGACATGTGCTTTTTATTTTTCCAGCTGTGATTAGAGCTTATTTCTTCAAAGTGTTTCCTTAAAGTATGTGTCACCACTTGCAATATTTTGGCCATTATCTCCCTCAAGACATTTTGAGGGCAGGTTTCATTTACAGCCCTGCAGTACTTGTTCGTATGAAGTGACCATTAGCTCAGGCTTTAAACCTGCTTTTGCAGGTATCGGCCAAAGAGCGGCAGCCTTTCTACGTTCCCCTTGCTGGTACTAGGGAAACAGACCTACCGGCCGGTGGTGTTCTTCGGTTATAAATTAGAGTGCAATGTGCCCGGATAAACCCACAAATGTTGATGTCTCCTTGCTTTTGTTTGTTTTTAAATTGAGTTTATATTTATTATTAGAGTAATATTCCATTGTGTACGTGGACCACTCCTTCTTGGTGCATTCCTCGGTTGATGGACATTTTCATTGCTTCCAAGTGCTGGCTATGGTAAATCTTGCTGGCGTACAGGTGTGCCAGCCTGTGACTTTTGGATTCTCATTTTTGCAGGTGCTAGGCCAAGCAGTGGTTGTGATTGATTGACTGGTAGCTCAATGTTTCCCTTTCCAAAGCACCTACACTGTGTTTTCATTAGTGGCTCTTTACATGCCCCCCCTTACAACCGAGGGTACGCATTTCTCCACACTCCCTTCACCATTTGTTTTTTGCAGCATTTTTCCTAATGGCCATTCTGACTGCTGTGAGCTGATAGGTTTTTGTAATATGGGTATGCATGTCATTAAAATTTTTAAAATTCGTCATATTCCTATGCTTTTTTCTTTTCTCTTAAAAGAAAAAACCGTGAGTACAATATAGCTCTTGAAATTGTCTTCTTCGAAGGTTGCCCTCTTCTGAATTTTTTGGTCGATTTTTGACCCCAGAAATTTTCTGGAGGGCAGGTGCCATTTACAGAACTGCTGGTTGGTGAAAATTTAGTGACCTTTTGCAGTGGGTTCAAAGCTGCTGTTGTGGGAAACGGCCACAAGGAGGTAGCACTTCTCCATTCCCCAATCTGGGTACTAGGGCAGCAGAGCCTTTCTGGAAGTCATTGTCCTAGGTTGCAAATTAGAATGGAATTTGCCAGGAGAAATCCCCATAAGTTTATGTCTCATTACTTCTTCTTGGTTTTTAATTTTTTTTTTAATCTGGGTAAAGTTTAGAATATTGTTTGTCCTAGGTGTACACAATCTGGTTCATTTGTACATTATGTCTGTCTCTTAATGTACAGATCCTCTTCCCATGTAAAATATTACAGTGTTCCGTCGACCTCCCTTGCTATATGTTCGGTCTCTTTGATACATGTATATAATATGTATGTGTATATGTATAGTAACACTAATCTTCATTTCTCAATTTCCCCCCTCCTTTCCTTTCAGATGAGGATAGTTTGTTTTCTAAGCCTGTGAGTGTCTTTCTCTTTGGAAATATGTTCATCTGTGTCAGTTATTAGATAATGCCATAAGTGACAATATAGGATATAGGTGTTTTGCCTTCCGACCTACTTCATGTTTTGTGATTATCTCCAGGCTCATGTACGGTGCCTCAAAGAGCAGTGCTTCAATGTTTTCCATGGCTAATATTCCATTGTGTGCATGGACCACTTCTTCTTGGTGCATTCCTCTGTTGATGGACATTTTCGTTGCTTCCAAGTGTTGCCTCTGGTAAGTATTGCTGGAGTGCAGGATTGCCAGCCTGTGATTTTTGATTTTCATTTTCTCAGGTGATAGACCCAGCAGTGGGTATGATTGATTGACTGGTATGGTAGCTCAACGTTTACCTTTTCAAGGCACCTCAATTGTGTTTTCATTAGTGGCTCTTACCATGTCCCCCTTAGAATCGAGGGTATGCATTTCTCCACAATCACGTCAGCATTTATTGTTTGCAGCATTTTTGTTGATGGCCATTCTGACTGGTGTGAGCTGATAGGTTTTTGTAATTTGGGTTTACATGTCTGTAAAAATTCCTACAATTCATCATTTCTCCACGGCCTTTTCTTTTCTGTTAAAAGAAAAAAGCAAAAAAGGGTTAGTATAATATACCTCTTCCAATTTTCCTTTTGGGAGGTTGCACTCTAGAAATTTTTGGTCGATTTTCGACCTCAGCATTTTTTGGAGGGCCGGTGTCATTTACAGACCTGCAGTTGGTGAATATTTAGTGACCTTTTGCAGTGGGTTTAAAGCTGCTGTTGTGGGAAACGGCCACAAGGATGCAGCATTTCTCCATTCCCAAATCTGGGTACTAGGGCAGCAGAGCCGTTCTGGAAGTCGTTTGCCTAGGTTGTAAATTTGAATGGAATGTGCCAGGAAAACCCCCCATAAGTTTATGTCTCATTACTCCTAGTTCGTTGTTTTAATTTTTTCAGTTGGGGTAATGGTTAGAATGTTGCTTGTCCAAGGTGTACACACTCTGGTTCATCTCCATATTCTATATACCTATTTATGTAGAGATCCTCTCCCCGTGTAAATTATTACAGAGTGTTCCGTAAACCTTCCTTGCTATATGGTCGGTCTTTTTGATATATGTATATCATATGTATTTGTATACATATGGTAAGACTAATCTTCATTTATCCATTTCCCCCACCTTTCCTTTTAGATAAGCATAGTTTTTTTTTTTTTAATAAGTCTGTGATTGACTTTCTCTGTGGAAATATGTTCATTTGTGTCTGTTATTAGATAACGCCTATAAGTGATATCATAGGATATAGGACTTTTACTTTCCGACTTACCTCATGTTCTGTGATTATCTCTAAGATCATCTATGGTGCCTCAAAGAGCACTGTTTCATTGTTTTCCATGGCTAGTTTTCATTGTGTACATGGACCACTTCTTCTTTATCCTTTCATCTGTTGATGGACATTTTGGTTGCTTCACTGTCTTGTCTATTGTGAATAAGGCCGCAGTGCAGCTTTTGCAGCCCGGGTCTTCTTCATTCTGGTCTTCTCAGGTGAGAGGCCCATTGGTGCACCTGCTGGATTGAATGATACCTCAATTTTTCCTTTTAAACGCAGCTCCTTTCTGTTCTCATTATTAGCGTTTAACCCTTTTACATCTCACCAGCAGCTAGAGGGTACACAGTTCTCTGAAACCTCTTCAGCATTTATTGTTTGTAGACTTTTTGCCAATGGTCAGTCGACTGGTGCGAGTTGAAAACCTTTTGTAGATTAGATTGCATGAGTCTAATACTTCCTGAGGCTGAGCTTTTATCCGTTTTCCTTTCTTTAAAAAGAGAGTGAGTAAAACTTACCTCTTCATAGTATCTTCTTGAAAATGTTGCCTGTTTTGAATTTATTTTTATCCTTTCCCTACCTCAGCACAATTTTGAGGGCAGGTGTCCTTTACAGCCCTGAGTCCTTGTGAATGGTAAGTGACCATTAGCTGTGGGTTAAAAGCTGCTCTTGCGGGAATCGGCCACAAGGCGGCAGCATTTCTCCTTTACCAAATCTGGTTACTAGGGCAACAGAGCCTTACTGGAAGTGGTGTTCTAGGTTGTAAATTAGAATGGAATGTGCGAGGAAAAAGCCCTTTAAGTTTATGTCTCATTACTTCTTGTTGGTATTTTTAACTTAATTGTTATTTTTTATCACAGCAAACTTGATTACAATGTTTTGTTTGTTCTCGGTGTGCAAGATGTGGTTCTTTCACACATATACATATATCTATTCTTCTTCGGATCCTTTTCCCATGTAGGTTATGACACAATGTTGAGTAGTCTTCTCTTGGTATTGCGTAGGTCTTTGGTGATTATATATTTCACATGTGTTTGTATCTCTCTGTTAACCTCAATATGGTAAGGTATCCAATCCTCACACCTTTCTATTTGGTGAACCATAAGTTTTTTTAATGAATCTATGATAGTGTTTCTCTGTGGAAATATCTTTGTTTGTATCATTTTTTAGGTAACCCCTATATGTGATATGATAGGATATGTGTCTTTCTCTTTCTCACTTGCTCCAAATTGCGTGATTACTTCTAGACTCATCTATGGTGCTGCAAATGGCATTGTTTCATTTTTTCACTAGCTCATATTCCATCTGTACAGGTAGCAGTTCTTCTTTGTCCACCCATCTGTCGGTGGACCTTTTGGTTACTTCCATATCTTGGCTATTGTAATACTATGCAATGCAGATTTGCGTGCCTGTGTCCTTCCAATTCTGTCTTCTTAGTTTAGAGGTCCAGGAATAGGTCCGCTGGATCATATGGTAGCTCAATGTTGACCTTTTAAAGGCACCTCTGTTCTGTTCTCCTTAGTGGCTCTTTCCAGGTTACGTCCCACTTAAAGTGGAGGGTATGTATTTCTTCCCAGCACCTTCAGCATTTATTCTTTGTAGTTTCTGCTGATGGTTATTCTGAGTGGTGTGAGCTGATACCTCTTTGTGGTTGAATTTGCATGTGTCTCATAATGCGTAGAAATTGAGCTTTAAGACATGTGCTTTTTATTTTTCCAGCTGTGATTAGAGCTTATTTCTTCAAAGTGTTTTCTTAAAGTATGTGTCACCACTTGCAATATTTTGGCCATTATCTCCCTCAAGACATTTTGAGGGCAGGTTTCATTTACAGCCCTGCAGTACTTGTTCGTATGAAGTGACCATTAGCTCAGGCTTTAAACCTGCTTTTGCAGGTATCGGCCAAAGAGCGGCAGCCTTTCTACGTTCCCCTTGCTGGTACTAGGGAAACAGACCTACCGGCCGGTGGTGTTCTTCGGTTATAAATTAGAGTGCAATGTGCCCGGATAAACCCACAAATGTTGATGTCTCCTTGCTTTTGTTTGTTTTTAAATTGAGTTTATATTTATTATTAGAGTAATATTCCATTGTGTACGTGGACCACTCCTTCTTGGTGCATTCCTCGGTTGATGGACATTTTCATTGCTTCCAAGTGCTGGCTATGGTAAATCTTGCTGGCGTACAGGTATGCCAGCCTGTGACTTTTGGATTCTCATTTTTGCAGGTGCTAGGCCAAGCAGTGGTTGTGATTGATTGACTGGTAGCTCAATGTTTCCCTTTCCAAAGCACCTACACTGTGTTTTCATTAGTGGCTCTTTACATGCCCCCCCTTACAACCGAGGGTACGCATTTCTCCACACTCCCTTCACCATTTGTTTTTTGCAGCATTTTTCCTAATGGCCATTCTGACTGCTGTGAGCTGATAGGTTTTTGTAATATGGGTATGCATGTCATTAAAATTTTTAAAATTCGTCATATTCCTATGCTTTTTTCTTTTCTCTTAAAAGAAAAAACCGTGAGTACAATATAGCTCTTGAAATTGTCTTCTTCGAAGGTTGCCCTCTTCTGAATTTTTTGGTCGATTTTTGACCCCAGAAATTTTCTGGAGGGCAGGTGCCATTTACAGTACTGCTGGTTGGTGAAAATTTAGTGACCTTTTGCAGTGGGTTCAAAGCTGCTGTTGTGGGAAACGGCCACAAGGAGGTAGCACTTCTCCATTCCCCAATCTGGGTACTAGGGCAGCAGAGCCTTTCTGGAAGTCATTGTCCTAGGTTGCAAATTAGAATGGAATTTGCCAGGAGAAATCCCCATAAGTTTATGTCTCATTACTTCTTCTTGGTTTTTAATTTTTTTTTTAATCTGGGTAAAGTTTAGAATATTGTTTGTCCTAGGTGTACACAATCTGGTTCATTTGTACATTATGTCTGTCTCTTAATGTACAGATCCTCTTCCCATGTAAAATATTACAGTGTTCCGTCGACCTCCCTTGCTATATGTTCGGTCTCTTTGATACATGTATATAATATGTATGTGTATATGTATAGTAACACTAATCTTCATTTCTCAATTTCCCCCCTCCTTTCCTTTCAGATGAGGATAGTTTGTTTTCTAAGCCTGTGAGTGTCTTTCTCTTTGGAAATATGTTCATCTGTGTCAGTTATTAGATAATGCCATAAGTGACAATATAGGATATAGGTGTTTTGCCTTCCGACCTACTTCATGTTTTGTGATTATCTCCAGGCTCATGTACGGTGCCTCAAAGAGCAGTGCTTCAATGTTTTCCATGGCTAATATTCCATTGTGTGCATGGACCACTTCTTCTTGGTGCATTCCTCTGTTGATGGACATTTTCGTTGCTTCCAAGTGTTGCCTCTGGTAAGTATTGCTGGAGTGCAGGATTGCCAGCCTGTGATTTTTGATTTTCATTTTCTCAGGTGATAGACCCAGCAGTGGGTATGATTGATTGACTGGTATGGTAGCTCAACGTTTACCTTTTCAAGGCACCTCAATTGTGTTTTCATTAGTGGCTCTTACCATGTCCCCCTTAGAATCGAGGGTATGCATTTCTCCACAATCACGTCAGCATTTATTGTTTGCAGCATTTTTGTTGATGGCCATTCTGACTGGTGTGAGCTGATAGGTTTTTGTAATTTGGGTTTACATGTCTGTAAAAATTCCTACAATTCATCATTTCTCCACGGCCTTTTCTTTTCTGTTAAAAGAAAAAAGCAAAAAAGGGTTAGTATAATATACCTCTTCCAATTTTCCTTTTGGGAGGTTGCACTCTAGAAATTTTTGGTCGATTTTCGACCTCAGCATTTTTTGGAGGGCCGGTGTCATTTACAGACCTGCAGTTGGTGAATATTTAGTGACCTTTTGCAGTGGGTTTAAAGCTGCTGTTGTGGGAAACGGCCACAAGGATGCAGCATTTCTCCACTCCCAAATCTGGGTACTAGGGCAGCAGAGCCGTTCTGGAAGTCGTTTGCCTAGGTTGTAAATTTGAATGGAATGTGCCAGGAAAACCCCCCATAAGTTTATGTCTCATTACTCCTAGTTCGTTGTTTTAATTTTTTCAGTTGGGGTAATGGTTAGAATGTTGCTTGTCCAAGGTGTACACACTCTGGTTCATCTCCATATTCTATATACCTATTTATGTAGAGATCCTCTCCCCGTGTAAATTATTACAGAGTGTTCCGTAAACCTTCCTTGCTATATGGTCGGTCTTTTTGATATATGTATATCATATGTATTTGTATACATATGGTAAGACTAATCTTCATTTATCCATTTCCCCCACCTTTCCTTTTAGATAAGCATAGTTTTTTTTTTTTTTAATAAGTCTGTGATTGACTTTCTCTGTGGAAATATGTTCATTTGTGTCTGTTATTAGATAACGCCTATAAGTGATATCATAGGATATAGGACTTTTACTTTCCGACTTACCTCATGTTCTGTGATTATCTCTAAGATCATCTATGGTGCCTCAAAGAGCACTGTTTCATTGTTTTCCATGGCTAGTTTTCATTGTGTACATGGACCACTTCTTCTTTATCCTTTCATCTGTTGATGGACATTTTGGTTGCTTCACTGTCTTGTCTATTGTGAATAAGGCCGCAGTGCAGCTTTTGCAGCCCGGGTCTTCTTCATTCTGGTCTTCTCAGGTGAGAGGCCCATTGGTGCACCTGCTGGATTGAATGATACCTCAATTTTTCCTTTTAAACGCAGCTCCTTTCTGTTCTCATTATTAGCGTTTAACCCTTTTACATCTCACCAGCAGCTAGAGGGTACACAGTTCTCTGAAACCTCTTCAGCATTTATTGTTTGTAGACTTTTTGCCAATGGTCAGTCGACTGGTGCGAGTTGAAAACCTTTTGTAGATTAGATTGCATGAGTCTAATACTTCCTGAGGCTGAGCTTTTATCCGTTTTCCTTTCTTTAAAAAGAGAGTGAGTAAAACTTACCTCTTCATAGTATCTTCTTGAAAATGTTGCCTGTTTTGAATTTTTTTTTATCCTTTCCCTACCTCAGCACAATTTTGAGGGCAGGTGTCCTTTACAGCCCTGAGTCCTTGTGAATGGTAAGTGACCATTAGCTGTGGGTTAAAAGCTGCTCTTGCGGGAATCGGCCACAAGGCGGCAGCATTTCTCCTTTACCAAATCTGGTTACTAGGGCAACAGAGCCTTACTGGAAGTGGTGTTCTAGGTTGTAAATTAGAATGGAATGTGCGAGGAAAAAGCCCTTTAAGTTTATGTCTCATTACTTCTTGTTGGTATTTTTAACTTAATTGTTATTTTTTATCACAGCAAACTTGATTACAATGTTTTGTTTGTTCTCGGTGTGCAAGATGTGGTTCTTTCACACATATACATATATCTATTCTTCTTCGGATCCTTTTCCCATGTAGGTTATGACACAATGTTGAGTAGTCTTCTCTTGGTATTGCGTAGGTCTTTGGTGATTATATATTTCACATGTGTTTGTATCTCTCTGTTAACCTCAATATGGTAAGGTATCCAATCCTCACACCTTTCTATTTGGTGAACCATAAGTTTTTTTAATGAATCTATGATAGTGTTTCTCTGTGGAAATATCTTTGTTTGTATCATTTTTTAGGTAACCCCTATATGTGATATGATAGGATATGTGTCTTTCTCTTTCTCACTTGCTCCAAATTGCGTGATTACTTCTAGACTCATCTATGGTGCTGCAAATGGCATTGTTTCATTTTTTCACTAGCTCATATTCCATCTGTACAGGTAGCAGTTCTTCTTTGTCCACCCATCTGTCGGTGGACCTTTTGGTTACTTCCATATCTTGGCTATTGTAATACTATGCAATGCAGATTTGCGTGCCTGTGTCCTTCCAATTCTGTCTTCTTAGTTTAGAGGTCCAGGAATAGGTCCGCTGGATCATATGGTAGCTCAATGTTGACCTTTTAAAGGCCCCTCTGTCCTGTTCTCCTTAGTGGCTCTTTCCAGGTTACGTCCCCCTTAAAGTGGAGGGTATGTATTTCTTCCCAGCACCTTCAGCATTTATTCTTTGTAGTTTCTGCTGATGGTTATTCTGAGTGGTGTGAGCTGATACCTCTTTGTGGTTGAATTTGCATGTGTCTCATAATGCGTAGAAATTGAGCTTTAAGACATGTGCTTTTTATTTTTCCAGCTGTGATTAGAGCTTATTTCTTCAAAGTGTTTCCTTAAAGTATGTGTCACCACTTGCAATATTTTGGCCATTATCTCCCTCAAGACATTTTGAGGGCAGGTTTCATTTACAGCCCTGCAGTACTTGTTCGTATGAAGTGACCATTAGCTCAGGCTTTAAACCTGCTTTTGCAGGTATCGGCCAAAGAGCGGCAGCCTTTCTACGTTCCCCTTGCTGGTACTAGGGAAACAGACCTACCGGCCGGTGGTGTTCTTCGGTTATAAATTAGAGTGCAATGTGCCCGGATAAACCCACAAATGTTGATGTCTCCTTGCTTTTGTTTGTTTTTAAATTGAGTTTATATTTATTATTAGAGTAATATTCCATTGTGTACGTGGACCACTCCTTCTTGGTGCATTCCTCGGTTGATGGACATTTTCATTGCTTCCAAGTGCTGGCTATGGTAAATCTTGCTGGCGTACAGGTGTGCCAGCCTGTGACTTTTGGATTCTCATTTTTGCAGGTGCTAGGCCAAGCAGTGGTTGTGATTGATTGACTGGTAGCTCAATGTTTCCCTTTCCAAAGCACCTACACTGTGTTTTCATTAGTGGCTCTTTACATGCCCCCCCTTACAACCGAGGGTACGCATTTCTCCACACTCCCTTCACCATTTGTTTTTTGCAGCATTTTTCCTAATGGCCATTCTGACTGCTGTGAGCTGATAGGTTTTTGTAATATGGGTATGCATGTCATTAAAATTTTTAAAATTCGTCATATTCCTATGCTTTTTTCTTTTCTCTTAAAAGAAAAAACCGTGAGTACAATATAGCTCTTGAAATTGTCTTCTTCGAAGGTTGCCCTCTTCTGAATTTTTTGGTCGATTTTTGACCCCAGAAATTTTCTGGAGGGCAGGTGCCATTTACAGAACTGCTGGTTGGTGAAAATTTAGTGACCTTTTGCAGTGGGTTCAAAGCTGCTGTTGTGGGAAACGGCCACAAGGAGGTAGCACTTCTCCATTCCCCAATCTGGGTACTAGGGCAGCAGAGCCTTTCTGGAAGTCATTGTCCTAGGTTGCAAATTAGAATGGAATTTGCCAGGAGAAATCCCCATAAGTTTATGTCTCATTACTTCTTCTTGGTTTTTAATTTTTTTTTTAATCTGGGTAAAGTTTAGAATATTGTTTGTCCTAGGTGTACACAATCTGGTTCATTTGTACATTATGTCTGTCTCTTAATGTACAGATCCTCTTCCCATGTAAAATATTACAGTGTTCCGTCGACCTCCCTTGCTATATGTTCGGTCTCTTTGATACATGTATATAATATGTATGTGTATATGTATAGTAACACTAATCTTCATTTCTCAATTTCCCCCCTCCTTTCCTTTCAGATGAGGATAGTTTGTTTTCTAAGCCTGTGAGTGTCTTTCTCTTTGGAAATATGTTCATCTGTGTCAGTTATTAGATAATGCCATAAGTGACAATATAGGATATAGGTGTTTTGCCTTCCGACCTACTTCATGTTTTGTGATTATCTCCAGGCTCATGTACGGTGCCTCAAAGAGCAGTGCTTCAATGTTTTCCATGGCTAATATTCCATTGTGTGCATGGACCACTTCTTCTTGGTGCATTCCTCTGTTGATGGACATTTTCGTTGCTTCCAAGTGTTGCCTCTGGTAAGTATTGCTGGAGTGCAGGATTGCCAGCCTGTGATTTTTGATTTTCATTTTCTCAGGTGATAGACCCAGCAGTGGGTATGATTGATTGACTGGTATGGTAGCTCAACGTTTACCTTTTCAAGGCACCTCAATTGTGTTTTCATTAGTGGCTCTTACCATGTCCCCCTTAGAATCGAGGGTATGCATTTCTCCACAATCACGTCAGCATTTATTGTTTGCAGCATTTTTGTTGATGGCCATTCTGACTGGTGTGAGCTGATAGGTTTTTGTAATTTGGGTTTACATGTCTGTAAAAATTCCTACAATTCATCATTTCTCCACGGCCTTTTCTTTTCTGTTAAAAGAAAAAAGCAAAAAAGGGTTAGTATAATATACCTCTTCCAATTTTCCTTTTGGGAGGTTGCACTCTAGAAATTTTTGGTCGATTTTCGACCTCAGCATTTTTTGGAGGGCCGGTGTCATTTACAGACCTGCAGTTGGTGAATATTTAGTGACCTTTTGCAGTGGGTTTAAAGCTGCTGTTGTGGGAAACGGCCACAAGGATGCAGCATTTCTCCATTCCCAAATCTGGGTACTAGGGCAGCAGAGCCGTTCTGGAAGTCGTTTGCCTAGGTTGTAAATTTGAATGGAATGTGCCAGGAAAACCCCCCATAAGTTTATGTCTCATTACTCCTAGTTCGTTGTTTTAATTTTTTCAGTTGGGGTAATGGTTAGAATGTTGCTTGTCCAAGGTGTACACACTCTGGTTCATCTCCATATTCTATATACCTATTTATGTAGAGATCCTCTCCCCGTGTAAATTATTACAGAGTGTTCCGTAAACCTTCCTTGCTATATGGTCGGTCTTTTTGATATATGTATATCATATGTATTTGTATACATATGGTAAGACTAATCTTCATTTATCCATTTCCCCCACCTTTCCTTTTAGATAAGCATAGTTTTTTTTTTTTTAATAAGTCTGTGATTGACTTTCTCTGTGGAAATATGTTCATTTGTGTCTGTTATTAGATAACGCCTATAAGTGATATCATAGGATATAGGACTTTTACTTTCCGACTTACCTCATGTTCTGTGATTATCTCTAAGATCATCTATGGTGCCTCAAAGAGCACTGTTTCATTGTTTTCCATGGCTAGTTTTCATTGTGTACATGGACCACTTCTTCTTTATCCTTTCATCTGTTGATGGACATTTTGGTTGCTTCACTGTCTTGTCTATTGTGAATAAGGCCGCAGTGCAGCTTTTGCAGCCCGGGTCTTCTTCATTCTGGTCTTCTCAGGTGAGAGGCCCATTGGTGCACCTGCTGGATTGAATGATACCTCAATTTTTCCTTTTAAACGCAGCTCCTTTCTGTTCTCATTATTAGCGTTTAACCCTTTTACATCTCACCAGCAGCTAGAGGGTACACAGTTCTCTGAAACCTCTTCAGCATTTATTGTTTGTAGACTTTTTGCCAATGGTCAGTCGACTGGTGCGAGTTGAAAACCTTTTGTAGATTAGATTGCATGAGTCTAATACTTCCTGAGGCTGAGCTTTTATCCGTTTTCCTTTCTTTAAAAAGAGAGTGAGTAAAACTTACCTCTTCATAGTATCTTCTTGAAAATGTTTCCTGTTTTGAATTTTTTTTTATCCTTTCCCTACCTCAGCACAATTTTGAGGGCAGGTGTCCTTTACAGCCCTGAGTCCTTGTGAATGGTAAGTGACCATTAGCTGTGGGTTAAAAGCTGCTCTTGCGGGAATCGGCCACAAGGCGGCAGCATTTCTCCTTTACCAAATCTGGTTACTAGGGCAACAGAGCCTTACTGGAAGTGGTGTTCTAGGTTGTAAATTAGAATGGAATGTGCGAGGAAAAAGCCCTTTAAGTTTATGTCTCATTACTTCTTGTTGGTATTTTTAACTTAATTGTTATTTTTTATCACAGCAAACTTGATTACAATGTTTTGTTTGTTCTCGGTGTGCAAGATGTGGTTCTTTCACACATATACATATATCTATTCTTCTTCGGATCCTTTTCCCATGTAGGTTATGACACAATGTTGAGTAGTCTTCTCTTGGTATTGCGTAGGTCTTTGGTGATTATATATTTCACATGTGTTTGTATCTCTCTGTTAACCTCAATATGGTAAGGTATCCAATCCTCACACCTTTCTATTTGGTGAACCATAAGTTTTTTTAATGAATCTATGATAGTGTTTCTCTGTGGAAATATCTTTGTTTGTATCATTTTTTAGGTAACCCCTATATGTGATATGATAGGATATGTGTCTTTCTCTTTCTCACTTGCTCCAAATTGCGTGATTACTTCTAGACTCATCTATGGTGCTGCAAATGGCATTGTTTCATTTTTTCACTAGCTCATATTCCATCTGTACAGGTAGCAGTTCTTCTTTGTCCACCCATCTGTCGGTGGACCTTTTGGTTACTTCCATATCTTGGCTATTGTAATACTATGCAATGCAGATTTGCGTGCCTGTGTCCTTCCAATTCTGTCTTCTTAGTTTAGAGGTCCAGGAATAGGTCCGCTGGATCATATGGTAGCTCAATGTTGACCTTTTAAAGGCACCTCTGTTCTGTTCTCCTTAGTGGCTCTTTCCAGGTTACGTCCCACTTAAAGTGGAGGGTATGTATTTCTTCCCAGCACCTTCAGCATTTATTCTTTGTAGTTTCTGCTGATGGTTATTCTGAGTGGTGTGAGCTGATACCTCTTTGTGGTTGAATTTGCATGTGTCTCATAATGCGTAGAAATTGAGCTTTAAGACATGTGCTTTTTATTTTTCCAGCTGTGATTAGAGCTTATTTCTTCAAAGTGTTTTCTTAAAGTATGTGTCACCACTTGCAATATTTTGGCCATTATCTCCCTCAAGACATTTTGAGGGCAGGTTTCATTTACAGCCCTGCAGTACTTGTTCGTATGAAGTGACCATTAGCTCAGGCTTTAAACCTGCTTTTGCAGGTATCGGCCAAAGAGCGGCAGCCTTTCTACGTTCCCCTTGCTGGTACTAGGGAAACAGACCTACCGGCCGGTGGTGTTCTTCGGTTATAAATTAGAGTGCAATGTGCCCGGATAAACCCACAAATGTTGATGTCTCCTTGCTTTTGTTTGTTTTTAAATTGAGTTTATATTTATTATTAGAGTAATATTCCATCGTGTACGTGGACCACTCCTTCTTGGTGCATTCCTCGGTTGATGGACATTTTCATTGCTTCCAAGTGCTGGCTATGGTAAATCTTGCTGGCGTACAGGTGTGCCAGCCTGTGACTTTTGGATTCTCATTTTTGCAGGTGCTAGGCCAAGCAGTGGTTGTGATTGATTGACTGGTAGCTCAATGTTTCCCTTTCCAAAGCACCTACACTGTGTTTTCATTAGTGGCTCTTTACATGCCCCCCCTTACAACCGAGGGTACGCATTTCTCCACACTCCCTTCACCATTTGTTTTTTGCAGCATTTTTCCTAATGGCCATTCTGACTGCTGTGAGCTGATAGGTTTTTGTAATATGGGTATGCATGTCATTAAAATTTTTAAAATTCGTCATATTCCTATGCTTTTTTCTTTTCTCTTAAAAGAAAAAACCGTGAGTACAATATAGCTCTTGAAATTGTCTTCTTCGAAGGTTGCCCTCTTCTGAATTTTTTGGTCGATTTTTGACCCCAGAAATTTTCTGGAGGGCAGGTGCCATTTACAGAACTGCTAGTTGGTGAAAATTTAGTGACCTTTTGCAGTGGGTTCAAAGCTGCTGTTGTGGGAAACGGCCACAAGGAGGTAGCACTTCTCCATTCCCCAATCTGGGTACTAGGGCAGCAGAGCCTTTCTGGAACTCATTGTCCTAGGTTGCAAATTAGAATGGAATTTGCCAGGAGAAATCCCCATAAGTTTATGTCTCATTACTTCTTCTTGGTTTTTAATTTTTTTTTTAATCTGGGTAAAGTTTAGAATATTGTTTGTCCTAGGTGTACACAATCTGGTTCATTTGTACATTATGTCTGTCTATTAATGTACAGATCCTCTTCCCATGTAAAATATTACAGTGTTCCGTCGACCTCCCTTGCTATATGTTCGGTCTCTTTGATACATGTATATAATATGTATGTGTATATGTATAGTAACACTAATCTTCATTTCTCAATTTCCCCCCTCCTTTCCTTTCAGATGAGGATAGTTTGTTTTCTAAGCCTGTGAGTGTCTTTCTCTTTGGAAATATGTTCATCTGTGTCAGTTATTAGATAATGCCATAAGTGACAATATAGGATATAGGTGTTTTGCCTTCCGACCTACTTCATGTTTTGTGATTATCTCCAGGCTCATGTACGGTGCCTCAAAGAGCAGTGCTTCAATGTTTTCCATGGCTAATATTCCATTGTGTGCATGGACCACTTCTTCTTGGTGCATTCCTCTGTTGATGGACATTTTCGTTGCTTCCAAGTGTTGCCTCTGGTAAGTATTGCTGGAGTGCAGGATTGCCAGCCTGTGATTTTTGATTTTCATTTTCTCAGGTGATAGACCCAGCAGTGGGTATGATTGATTGACTGGTATGGTAGCTCAACGTTTACCTTTTCAAGGCACCTCAATTGTGTTTTCATTAGTGGCTCTTACCATGTCCCCCTTAGAATCGAGGGTATGCCTTTCTCCACAATCACGTCAGCATTTATTGTTTGCAGCATTTTTGTTGATGGCCATTCTGACTGGTGTGAGCTGATAGGTTTTTGTAATTTGGGTTTACATGTCTGTAAAAATTCCTACAATTCATCATTTCTCCACGGCCTTTTCTTTTCTGTTAAAAGAAAAAAGCAAAAAAGGGTTAGTATAATATACCTCTTCCAATTTTCCTTTTGGGAGGTTGCACTCTAGAAATTTTTGGTCGATTTTCGACCTCAGCATTTTTTGGAGGGCCGGTGTCATTTACAGACCTGCAGTTGGTGAATATTTAGTGACCTTTTGCAGTGGGTTTAAAGCTGCTGTTGTGGGAAACGGCCACAAGGATGCAGCATTTCTCCATTCCCAAATCTGGGTACTAGGGCAGCAGAGCCGTTCTGGAAGTCGTTTGCCTAGGTTGTAAATTTGAATGGAATGTGCCAGGAAAACCCCCCATAAGTTTATGTCTCATTACTCCTAGTTCGTTGTTTTAATTTTTTCAGTTGGGGTAATGGTTAGAATGTTGCTTGTCCAAGGTGTACACACTCTGGTTCATCTCCATATTCTATATACCTATTTATGTAGAGATCCTCTCCCCGTGTAAATTATTACAGAGTGTTCCGTAAACCTTCCTTGCTATATGGTCGGTCTTTTTGATATATGTATATCATATGTATTTGTATAAATATGGTAAGACTAATCTTCATTTATCCATTTCCCCCACCTTTCCTTTTAGATAAGCATAGTTTTTTTTTTTTTTAATAAGTCTGTGATTGACTTTCTCTGTGGAAATATGTTCATTTGTGTCTGTTATTAGATAACGCCTATAAGTGATATCATAGGATATAGGACTTTTACTTTCCGACTTACCTCATGTTCTGTGATTATCTCTAAGATCATCTATGGTGCCTCAAAGAGCACTGTTTCATTGTTTTCCATGGCTAGTTTTCATTGTGTACATGGACCACTTCTTCTTTATCCTTTCATCTGTTGATGGACATTTTGGTTGCTTCACTGTCTTGTCTATTGTGAATAAGGCTGCAGTGCAGCTTTTGCAGCCCGGGTCTTCTTCATTCTGGTCTTCTCAGGTGAGAGGCCCATTGGTGCACCTGCTGGATTGAATGATACCTCAATTTTTCCTTTTAAACGCAGCTCCTTTCTGTTCTCATTATTAGCGTTTAACCCTTTTACATCTCACCAGCAGCTAGAGGGTACACAGTTCTCTGAAACCTCTTCAGCATTTATTGTTTGTAGACTTTTTGCCAATGGTCAGTCGACTGGTGCGAGTTGAAAACCTTTTGTAGATTAGATTGCATGAGTCTAATACTTCCTGAGGCTGAGCTTTTATCCGTTTTCCTTTCTTTAAAAAGAGAGTGAGTAAAACTTACCTCTTCATAGTATCTTCTTGAAAATGTTGCCTGTTTTGAATTTTTTTTTATCCTTTCCCTACCTCAGCACAATTTTGAGGGCAGGTGTCCTTTACAGCCCTGAGTCCTTGTGAATGGTAAGTGACCATTAGCTGTGGGTTAAAAGCTGCTCTTGCGGGAATCGGCCACAAGGCGGCAGCATTTCTCCTTTACCAAATCTGGTTACTAGGGCAACAGAGCCTTACTGGAAGTGGTGTTCTAGGTTGTAAATTAGAATGGAATGTGCGAGGAAAAAGCCCTTTAAGTTTATGTCTCATTACTTCTTGTTGGTATTTTTAACTTAATTGTTATTTTTTATCACAGCAAACTTGATTACAATGTTTTGTTTGTTCTCGGTGTGCAAGATGTGGTTCTTTCACACATATACATATATCTATTCTTCTTCGGATCCTTTTCCCATGTAGGTTATGACACAATGTTGAGTAGTCTTCTCTTGGTATTGCGTAGGTCTTTGGTGATTATATATTTCACATGTGTTTGTATCTCTCTGTTAACCTCAATATGGTAAGGTATCCAATCCTCACACCTTTCTATTTGGTGAACCATAAGTTTTTTTAATGAATCTATGATAGTGTTTCTCTGTGGAAATATCTTTGTTTGTATCATTTTTTAGGTAACCCCTATATGTGATATGATAGGATATGTGTCTTTCTCTTTCTCACTTGCTCCAAATTGTGTGATTACTTCTAGACTCATCTATGGTGCTGCAAATGGCATTGTTTCATTTTTTCACTAGCTCATATTCCATCTGTACAGGTAGCAGTTCTTCTTTGTCCACCCATCTGTCGGTGGACCTTTTGGTTACTTCCATATCTTGGCTATTGTAATACTATGCAATGCAGATTTGCGTGCCTGTGTCCTTCCAATTCTGTCTTCTTAGTTTAGAGGTCCAGGAATAGGTCCGCTGGATCATATGGTAGCTCAATGTTGACCTTTTAAAGGCACCTCTGTTCTGTTCTCCTTAGTGGCTCTTTCCAGGTTACGTCCCACTTAAAGTGGAGGGTATGTATTTCTTCCCAGCACCTTCAGCATTTATTCTTTGTAGTTTCTGCTGATGGTTATTCTGAGTGGTGTGAGCTGATACCTCTTTGTGGTTGAATTTGCATGTGTCTCATAATGCGTAGAAATTGAGCTTTAAGACATGTGCTTTTTATTTTTCCAGCTGTGATTAGAGCTTATTTCTTCAAAGTGTTTTCTTAAAGTATGTGTCACCACTTGCAATATTTTGGCCATTATCTCCCTCAAGACATTTTGAGGGCAGGTTTCATTTACAGCCCTGCAGTACTAGTTCGTATGAAGTGACCATTAGCTCAGGCTTTAAACCTGCTTTTGCAGGTATCGGCCAAAGAGCGGCAGCCTTTCTACGTTCCCCTTGCTGGTACTAGGGAAACAGACCTACCGGCCGGTGGTGTTCTTCGGTTATAAATTAGAGTGCAATGTGCCCGGATAAACCCACAAATGTTGATGTCTCCTTGCTTTTGTTTGTTTTTAAATTGAGTTTATATTTATTATTAGAGTAATATTCCATTGTGTACGTGGACCACTCCTTCTTGGTGCATTCCTCGGTTGATGGACATTTTCATTGCTTCCAAGTGCTGGCTATGGTAAATCTTGCTGGCGTACAGGTGTGCCAGCCTGTGACTTTTGGATTCTCATTTTTGCAGGTGCTAGGCCAAGCAGTGGTTGTGATTGATTGACTGGTAGCTCAATGTTTCCCTTTCCAAAGCACCTACACTGTGTTTTCATTAGTGGCTCTTTACATGCCCCCCCTTACAACCGAGGGTACGCATTTCTCCACACTCCCTTCACCATTTGTTTTTTGCAGCATTTTTCCTAATGGCTATTCTGACTGCTGTGAGCTGATAGGTTTTTGTAATATGGGTATGCATGTCATTAAAATTTTTAAAATTCGTCATATTCCTATGCTTTTTTCTTTTCTCTTAAAAGAAAAAACCGTGAGTACAATATAGCTCTTGAAATTGTCTTCTTCGAAGGTTGCCCTCTTCTGAATTTTTTGGTCGATTTTTGACCCCAGAAATTTTCTGGAGGGCAGGTGCCATTTACAGAACTGCTAGTTGGTGAAAATTTAGTGACCTTTTGCAGTGGGTTCAAAGCTGCTGTTGTGGGAAACGGCCACAAGGAGGTAGCACTTCTCCATTCCCCAATCTGGGTACTAGGGCAGCAGAGCCTTTCTGGAAGTCATTGTCCTAGGTTGCAAATTAGAATGGAATTTGCCAGGAGAAATCCCCATAAGTTTATGTCTCATTACTTCTTCTTGGTTTTTAAATTTTTTTTTAATCTGGGTAAAGTTTAGAATATTGTTTGTCCTAGGTGTACACAATCTGGTTCATTTGTACATTATGTCTGTCTATTAATGTACAGATCCTCTTCCCATGTAAAATATTACAGTGTTCCGTCGACCTCCCTTGCTATATGTTCGGTCTCTTTGATACATGTATATAATATGTATGTGTATATGTATAGTAACACTAATCTTCATTTCTCAATTTCCCCCCTCCTTTCCTTTCAGATGAGGATAGTTTGTTTTCTAAGCCTGTGAGTGTCTTTCTCTTTGGAAATATGTTCATCTGTGTCAGTTATTAGATAATGCCATAAGTGACAATATAGGATATAGGTGTTTTGCCTTCCGACCTACTTCATGTTTTGTGATTATCTCCAGGCTCATGTACGGTGCCTCAAAGAGCAGTGCTTCAATGTTTTCCATGGCTAATATTCCATTGTGTGCATGGACCACTTCTTCTTGGTGCATTCCTCTGTTGATGGACATTTTCGTTGCTTCCAAGTGTTGCCTCTGGTAAGTATTGCTGGAGTGCAGGATTGCCAGCCTGTGATTTTTGATTTTCATTTTCTCAGGTGATAGACCCAGCAGTGGGTATGATTGATTGACTGGTATGGTAGCTCAACGTTTACCTTTTCAAGGCACCTCAATTGTGTTTTCATTAGTGGCTCTTACCATGTCCCCCTTAGAATCGAGGGTATGCATTTCTCCACAATCACGTCAGCATTTATTGTTTGCAGCATTTTTGTTGATGGCCATTCTGACTGGTGTGAGCTGATAGGTTTTTGTAATTTGGGTTTACATGTCTGTAAAAATTCCTACAATTCATCATTTCTCCACGGCCTTTTCTTTTCTGTTAAAAGAAAAAAGCAAAAAAGGGTTAGTATAATATACCTCTTCCAATTTTCCTTTTGGGAGGTTGCACTCTAGAAATTTTTGGTCGATTTTCGACCTCAGCATTTTTTGGAGGGCCGGTGTCATTTACAGACCTGCAGTTGGTGAATATTTAGTGACCTTTTGCAGTGGGTTTAAAGCTGCTGTTGTGGGAAACGGCCACAAGGATGCAGCATTTCTCCATTCCCAAATCTGGGTACTAGGGCAGCAGAGCCGTTCTGGAAGTCGTTTGCCTAGGTTGTAAATTTGAATGGAATGTGCCAGGAAAACCACCCATAAGTTTATGTCTCATTACTGCTAGTTCGTTGTTTTAATTTTTTCAGTTGCGGTAATGGTTAGAATGTTGCTTGTCCAAGGTGTACACACTCTGGTTCATCTCCATATTCTATATACCTATTTATGTAGAGATCCTCTTGCCGTGCAAATTATTACAGAGTGTTCCGTCAACCTTTCTTGCTATATGGTCGGTCTTTTTGATATATGTATATCATATGTATTTGTATACATATGGTAAGACTAATCTTCATTTATCCATTTCCCCCACCTTTCCTTTCAGATAAGCATAGTTTTTTTTTTTTTTGAGTAAGTCTGTGATTGACTTTCTCTGTGGAAATATGTTCATTTGTGTCAGTTATTAGATAACGCCTATAAGTGATATCATAGGATATAGGACTTTTACTTTCCGACTTACCTCATGTTATGTGATTATCTCCAAGATCATCTATGGTGCCTCAAAGAGCACTGTTTCATTGTTTTCCATGGCTAGTTTTCATTGTGTACATGGACCACTTCTTCTTTATCCTTTCATCTGTTGATGGACATTTTGGTTGCTTCACTGTCTTGTCTATTGTGAATAAGGCTGCAGTGCAGCTTTTGCAGCCCGGGTCTTCTTCATTCTGGTCTTCTCAGGTGAGAGGCCCATTGGTGCACCTGCTGGATTGAATGATACCTCAATTTTTCCTTTTAAACGCAGCTCCTTTCTCTTCTCATTATTAGCGTTTAACCCTTTTACATCTCACCAGCAGCTAGAGGGTACACAGTTCTCTGAAACCTCTTCAGCATTTATTGTTTGTAGACTTTTTGCCAATGGTCAGTCGACTGGTGCGAGTTGAAAACCTTTTGTAGATTAGATTGCATGAGTCTAATACTTCCTGAGGCTGAGCTTTTATCCGTTTTCCTTTCTTTAAAAAGAGAGTGAGTAAAACTTACCTCTTCATAGTATCTTCTTGAAAATGTTGCCTGTTTTGAATTTTTTTTTATCCTTTCCCTACCTCAGCACAATTTTGAGGGCAGGTGTCCTTTACAGCCCTGAGTCCTTGTGAATGGTAAGTGACCATTAGCTGTGGGTTAAAAGCTGCTCTTGCGAGAATCGGCCACAAGGCGGCAGCATTTCTCCTTTACCAAATCTGGTTACTAGGGCAACAGAGCCTTACTGGAAGTGGTGTTCTAGGTTGTAAATTAGAATGGAATGTGCGAGGAAAAAGCCCTTTAAGTTTATGTCTCATTACTTCTTGCTGGTATTTTTAACTTAATTGTTATTTTTTATCACAGCAAACTTGATTACAATGTTTTGTTTGTTCTCGGTGTGCAAGATGTGGTTCTTTCACACATATACATATATCTATTCTTCTTCGGATCCTTTTCCCATGTAGGTTATGACACAATGTTGAGTAGTCTTCTCTTGGTATTGCGTAGGTCTTTGGTGATTATATATTTCACATGTGTTTGTATCTCTCTGTTAACCTCAATATGGTAAGGTATCCAATCCTCACACCTTTCTATTTGGTGAACCATAAGTTTTTTTAAATGAATCTATGATAGTGTTTCTCTGTGGAAATATCTTTGTTTGTATCATTTTTTAGGTAACCCCTATATGTGATATGATAGGATATGTGTCTTTCTCTTTCTCACTTGCTCCAAATTGCGTGATTACTTCTAGACTCATCTATGGTGCTGCAAATGGCATTGTTTCATTTTTTCACTAGCTCATATTCCATCTGTACAGGTAGCAGTTCTTCTTTGTCCACCCATCTGTCGGTGGACCTTTTGGTTACTTCCATATCTTGGCTATTGTAATACTATGCAATGCAGATTTGCGTGCCTGTGTCCTTCCAATTCTGTCTTCTTAGTTTAGAGGTCCAGGAATAGGTCCGCTGGATCATATGGTAGCTCAATGTTGACCTTTTAAAGGCACCTCTGTCCTGTTCTCCTTAGTGGCTCTTTCCAGGTTACGTCCCCCTTAAAGTGGAGGGTATGTATTTCTTCCCAGCACCTTCAGCATTTATTCTTTGTAGTTTCTGCTGATGGTTATTCTGAGTGGTGTGAGCTGATACCTCTTTGTGGTTGAATTTGCATGTGTCTCATAATGCGTAGAAATTGAGCTTTAAGACATGTGCTTTTTATTTTTCCAGCTGTGATTAGAGCTTATTTCTTCAAAGTGTTTCCTTAAAGTATGTGTCACCACTTGCAATATTTTGGCCATTATCTCCCTCAAGACATTTTGAGGGCAGGTTTCATTTACAGCCCTGCAGTACTTGTTCGTATGAAGTGACCATTAGCTCAGGCTTTAAACCTGCTTTTGCAGGTATCGGCCAAAGAGCGGCAGCCTTTCTACGTTCCCCTTGCTGGTACTAGGGAAACAGACCTACCGGCCGGTGGTGTTCTTCGGTTATAAATTAGAGTGCAATGTGCCCGGATAAACCCACAAATGTTGATGTCTCCTTGCTTTTGTTTGTTTTTAAATTGAGTTTATATTTATTATTAGAGTAATATTCCATTGTGTACGTGGACCACTCCTTCTTGGTGCATTCCTCGGTTGATGGACATTTTCATTGCTTCCAAGTGCTGGCTATGGTAAATCTTGCTGGCGTACAGGTGTGCCAGCCTGTGACTTTTGGATTCTCATTTTTGCAGGTGCTAGGCCAAGCAGTGGTTGTGATTGATTGACTGGTAGCTCAATGTTTCCCTTTCCAAAGCACCTACACTGTGTTTTCATTAGTGGCTCTTTACATGCCCCCCCTTACAACCGAGGGTACGCATTTCTCCACACTCCCTTCACCATTTGTTTTTTGCAGCATTTTTCCTAATGGCCATTCTGACTGCTGTGAGCTGATAGGTTTTTGTAATATGGGTATGCATGTCATTAAAATTTTTAAAATTCGTCATATTCCTATGCTTTTTTCTTTTCTCTTAAAAGAAAAAACCGTGAGTACAATATAGCTCTTGAAATTGTCTTCTTCGAAGGTTGCCCTCTTCTGAATTTTTTGGTCGATTTTTGACCCCAGAAATTTTCTGGAGGGCAGGTGCCATTTACAGAACTGCTAGTTGGTGAAAATTTAGTGACCTTTTGCAGTGGGTTCAAAGCTGCTGTTGTGGGAAACGGCCACAAGGAGGTAGCACTTCTCCATTCCCCAATCTGGGTACTAGGGCAGCAGAGCCTTTCTGGAAGTCATTGTCCTAGGTTGCAAATTAGAATGGAATTTGCCAGGAGAAATCCCCATAAGTTTATGTCTCATTACTTCTTCTTGGTTTTTAAATTTTTTTTTAATCTGGGTAACGTTTAGAATATTGTTTGTCCTAGGTGTACACAATCTGGTTCATTTGTACATTATGTCTGTCTCTTAATGTACAGATCCTCTTCCCATGTAAAATATTACAGTGTTCCATCGACCTCCCTTGCTATATGTTCGGTCTCTTTGATACATGTATATAATATGTATGTGTATATGTATAGTAACACTAATCTTCATTTCTCAATTTCCCCCCTCCTTTCCTTTCAGATGAGGATAGTTTGTTTTCTAAGCCTGTGAGTGTCTTTCTCTTTGGAAATATGTTCATCTGTGTCAGTTATTAGATAATGCCATAAGTGACAATATAGGATATAGGTGTTTTGCCTTCCGACCTACTTCATGTTTTGTGATTATCTCCAGGCTCATGTACGGTGCCTCAAAGAGCAGTGCTTCAATGTTTTCCATGGCTAATATTCCATTGTGTGCATGGACCACTTCTTCTTGGTGCATTCCTCTGTTGATGGACATTTTCGTTGCTTCCAAGTGTTGCCTCTGGTAAGTATTGCTGGAGTGCAGGATTGCCAGCCTGTGATTTTTGATTTTCATTTTCTCAGGTGATAGACCCAGCAGTGGGTATGATTGATTGACTGGTATGGTAGCTCAACGTTTACCTTTTCAAGGCACCTCAATTGTGTTTTCATTAGTGGCTCTTACCATGTCCCCCTTAGAATCGAGGGTATGCATTTCTCCACAATCACGTCAGCATTTATTGTTTGCAGCATTTTTGTTGATGGCCATTCTGACTGGTGTGAGCTGATAGGTTTTTGTAATTTGGGTTTACATGTCTGTAAAAATTCCTACAATTCATCATTTCTCCACGGCCTTTTCTTTTCTGTTAAAAGAAAAAAGCAAAAAAGGGTTAGTATAATATACCTCTTCCAATTTTCCTTTTGGGAGGTTGCACTCTAGAAATTTTTGGTCGATTTTCGACCTCAGCATTTTTTGGAGGGCCGGTGTCATTTACAGACCTGCAGTTGGTGAATATTTAGTGACCTTTTGCAGTGGGTTTAAAGCTGCTGTTGTGGGAAACGGCCACAAGGATGCAGCATTTCTCCATTCCCAAATCTGGGTACTAGGGCAGCAGAGCCGTTCTGGAAGTCGTTTGCCTAGGTTGTAAATTTGAATGGAATGTGCCAGGAAAACCACCCATAAGTTTATGTCTCATTACTGCTAGTTCGTTGTTTTAATTTTTTCAGTTGCGGTAATGGTTAGAATGTTGCTTGTCCAAGGTGTACACACTCTGGTTCATCTCCATATTCTATATACCTATTTATGTAGAGATCCTCTTGCCGTGCAAATTATTACAGAGTGTTCCGTCAACCTTTCTTGCTATATGGTCGGTCTTTTTGATATATGTATATCATATGTATTTGTATACATATGGTAAGACTAATCTTCATTTATCCATTTCCCCCACCTTTCCTTTCAGATAAGCATAGTTTTTTTTTTTTTTGAGTAAGTCTGTGATTGACTTTCTCTGTGGAAATATGTTCATTTGTGTCAGTTATTAGATAACGCCTATAAGTGATATCATAGGATATAGGACTTTTACTTTCCGACTTACCTCATGTTATGTGATTATCTCCAAGATCATCTATGGTGCCTCAAAGAGCACTGTTTCATTGTTTTCCATGGCTAGTTTTCATTGTGTACATGGACCACTTCTTCTTTATCCTTTCATCTGTTGATGGACATTTTGGTTGCTTCACTGTCTTGTCTATTGTGAATAAGGCTGCAGTGCAGCTTTTGCAGCCCGGGTCTTCTTCATTCTGGTCTTCTCAGGTGAGAGGCCCATTGGTGCACCTGCTGGATTGAATGATACCTCAATTTTTCCTTTTAAACGCAGCTCCTTTCTCTTCTCATTATTAGCGTTTAACCCTTTTACATCTCACCAGCAGCTAGAGGGTACACAGTTCTCTGAAACCTCTTCAGCATTTATTGTTTGTAGACTTTTTGCCAATGGTCAGTCGACTGGTGCGAGTTGAAAACCTTTTGTAGATTAGATTGCATGAGTCTAATACTTCCTGAGGCTGAGCTTTTATCCGTTTTCCTTTCTTTAAAAAGAGAGTGAGTAAAACTTACCTCTTCATAGTATCTTCTTGAAAATGTTGCCTGTTTTGAATTTTTTTTTATCCTTTCCCTACCTCAGCACAATTTTGAGGGCAGGTGTCCTTTACAGCCCTGAGTCCTTGTGAATGGTAAGTGACCATTAGCTGTGGGTTAAAAGCTGCTCTTGCGGGAATCGGCCACAAGGCGGCAGCATTTCTCCTTTACCAAATCTGGTTACTAGGGCAACAGAGCCTTACTGGAAGTGGTGTTCTAGGTTGTAAATTAGAATGGAATGTGCGAGGAAAAAGCCCTTTAAGTTTATGTCTCATTACTTCTTGTTGGTATTTTTAACTTAATTGTTATTTTTTATCACAGCAAACTTGATTACAATGTTTTGTTTGTTCTCGGTGTGCAAGATGTGGTTCTTTCACACATATACATATATCTATTCTTCTTCGGATCCTTTTCCCATGTAGGTTATGACACAATGTTGAGTAGTCTTCTCTTGGTATTGCGTAGGTCTTTGGTGATTATATATTTCACATGTGTTTGTATCTCTCTGTTAACCTCAATATGGTAAGGTATCCAATCCTCACACCTTTCTATTTGGTGAACCATAAGTTTTTTTAAATGAATCTATGATAGTGTTTCTCTGTGGAAATATCTTTGTTTGTATCATTTTTTAGGTAACCCCTATATGTGATATGATAGGATATGTGTCTTTCTCTTTCTCACTTGCTCCAAATTGCGTGATTACTTCTAGACTCATCTATGGTGCTGCAAATGGCATTGTTTCATTTTTTCACTAGCTCATATTCCATCTGTACAGGTAGCAGTTCTTCTTTGTCCACCCATCTGTCGGTGGACCTTTTGGTTACTTCCATATCTTGGCTATTGTAATACTATGCAATGCAGATTTGCGTGCCTGTGTCCTTCCAATTCTGTCTTCTTAGTTTAGAGGTCCAGGAATAGGTCCGCTGGATCATATGGTAGCTCAATGTTGACCTTTTAAAGGCACCTCTGTCCTGTTCTCCTTAGTGGCTCTTTCCAGGTTACGTCCCCCTTAAAGTGGAGGGTATGTATTTCTTCCCAGCACCTTCAGCATTTATTCTTTGTAGTTTCTGCTGATGGTTATTCTGAGTGGTGTGAGCTGATACCTCTTTGTGGTTGAATTTGCATGTGTCTCATAATGCGTAGAAATTGAGCTTTAAGACATGTGCTTTTTATTTTTCCAGCTGTGATTAGAGCTTATTTCTTCAAAGTGTTTCCTTAAAGTATGTGTCACCACTTGCAATATTTTGGCCATTATCTCCCTCAAGACATTTTGAGGGCAGGTTTCATTTACAGCCCTGCAGTACTTGTTCGTATGAAGTGACCATTAGCTCAGGCTTTAAACCTGCTTTTGCAGGTATCGGCCAAAGAGCGGCAGCCTTTCTACGTTCCCCTTGCTGGTACTAGGGAAACAGACCTACCGGCCGGTGGTGTTCTTCGGTTATAAATTAGAGTGCAATGTGCCCGGATAAACCCACAAATGTTGATGTCTCCTTGCTTTTGTTTGTTTTTAAATTGAGTTTATATTTATTATTAGAGTAATATTCCATTGTGTACGTGGACCACTCCTTCTTGGTGCATTCCTCGGTTGATGGACATTTTCATTGCTTCCAAGTGCTGGCTATGGTAAATCTTGCTGGCGTACAGGTGTGCCAGCCTGTGACTTTTGGATTCTCATTTTTGCAGGTGCTAGGCCAAGCAGTGGTTGTGATTGATTGACTGGTAGCTCAATGTTTCCCTTTCCAAAGCACCTACACTGTGTTTTCATTAGTGGCTCTTTACATGCCCCCCCTTACAACCGAGGGTACGCATTTCTCCACACTCCCTTCACCATTTGTTTTTTGCAGCATTTTTCCTAATGGCCATTCTGACTGCTGTGAGCTGATAGGTTTTTGTAATATGGGTATGCATGTCATTAAAATTTTTAAAATTCGTCATATTCCTATGCTTTTTTCTTTTCTCTTAAAAGAAAAAACCGTGAGTACAATATAGCTCTTGAAATTGTCTTCTTCGAAGGTTGCCCTCTTCTGAATTTTTTGGTCGATTTTTGACCCCAGAAATTTTCTGGAGGGCAGGTGCCATTTACAGAACTGCTAGTTGGTGAAAATTTAGTGACCTTTTGCAGTGGGTTCAAAGCTGCTGTTGTGGGAAACGGCCACAAGGAGGTAGCACTTCTCCATTCCCCAATCTGGGTACTAGGGCAGCAGAGCCTTTCTGGAAGTCATTGTCCTAGGTTGCAAATTAGAATGGAATTTGCCAGGAGAAATCCCCATAAGTTTATGTCTCATTACTTCTTCTTGGTTTTTAAATTTTTTTTTAATCTGGGTAAAGTTTAGAATATTGTTTGTCCTAGGTGTACACAATCTGGTTCATTTGTACATTATGTCTGTCTCTTAATGTACAGATCCTCTTCCCATGTAAAATATTACAGTGTTCCGTCGACCTCCCTTGCTATATGTTCGGTCTCTTTGATACATGTATATAATATGTATGTGTATATGTATAGTAACACTAATCTTCATTTCTCAATTTCCCCCCTCCTTTCCTTTCAGATGAGGATAGTTTGTTTTCTAAGCCTGTGAGTGTCTTTCTCTTTGGAAATATGTTCATCTGTGTCAGTTATTAGATAATGCCATAAGTGACAATATAGGATATAGGTGTTTTGCCTTCCGACCTACTTCATGTTTTGTGATTATCTCCAGGCTCATGTACGGTGCCTCAAAGAGCAGTGCTTCAATGTTTTCCATGGCTAATATTCCATTGTGTGCATGGACCACTTCTTCTTGGTGCATTCCTCTGTTGATGGACATTTTCGTTGCTTCCAAGTGTTGCCTCTGGTAAGTATTGCTGGAGTGCAGGATTGCCAGCCTGTGATTTTTGATTTTCATTTTCTCAGGTGATAGACCCAGCAGTGGGTATGATTGATTGACTGGTATGGTAGCTCAACGTTTACCTTTTCAAGGCACCTCAATTGTGTTTTCATTAGTGGCTCTTACCATGTCCCCCTTAGAATCGAGGGTATGCATTTCTCCACAATCACGTCAGCATTTATTGTTTGCAGCATTTTTGTTGATGGCCATTCTGACTGGTGTGAGCTGATAGGTTTTTGTAATTTGGGTTTACATGTCTGTAAAAATTCCTACAATTCATCATTTCTCCACGGCCTTTTCTTTTCTGTTAAAAGAAAAAAGCAAAAAAGGGTTAGTATAATATACCTCTTCCAATTTTCCTTTTGGGAGGTTGCACTCTAGAAATTTTTGGTCGATTTTCGACCTCAGCATTTTTTGGAGGGCCGGTGTCATTTACAGACCTGCAGTTGGTGAATATTTAGTGACCTTTTGCAGTGGGTTTAAAGCTGCTGTTGTGGGAAACGGCCACAAGGATGCAGCATTTCTCCATTCCCAAATCTGGGTACTAGGGCAGCAGAGCCGTTCTGGAAGTCGTTTGCCTAGGTTGTAAATTTGAATGGAATGTGCCAGGAAAACCCCCCATAAGTTTATGTCTCATTACTCCTAGTTCGTTGTTTTAATTTTTTCAATTTGGGTAATGGTTAGAATGTTGCTTGTCCAAGGTGTACACACTCTGGTTCATCTACATATTCTATATACCTATTTATGTAGAGATCCTCTTGCCGTGTAAATTATTACAGAGTGTTCCGTCAACCTTTCTTGCTATATGGTCGGTCTTTTTGATATATGTATATCATATGTATTTGTATACATATGGTAAGACTAATCTTCATTTATCCATTTCCCCCACCTTTCCTTTCAGATAAGCATAGTTTTTTTTTTTTTTGAGTAAGTCTGTGATTGACTTTCTCTGTGGAAATATGTTCATTTGTGTCAGTTATTAGATAACGCCTATAAGTGATATCATAGGATATAGGACTTTTACTTTCCGACTTACCTCATGTTATGTGATTATCTCCAAGATCATCTATGGTGCCTCAAAGAGCACTGTTTCATTGTTTTCCATGGCTAGTTTTCATTGTGTACATGGACCACTTCTTCTTTATCCTTTCATCTGTTGATGGACATTTTGGTTGCTTCACTGTCTTGTCTATTGTGAATAAGGCTGCAGTGCAGCTTTTGCAGCCCGGGTCTTCTTCATTCTGGTCTTCTCAGGTGAGAGGCCCATTGGTGCACCTGCTGGATTGAATGATACCTCAATTTTTCCTTTTAAACGCAGCTCCTTTCTCTTCTCATTATTAGCGTTTAACCCTTTTACATCTCACCAGCAGCTAGAGGGTACACAGTTCTCTGAAACCTCTTCAGCATTTATTGTTTGTAGACTTTTTGCCAATGGTCAGTCGACTGGTGCGAGTTGAAAACCTTTTGTAGATTAGATTGCATGAGTCTAATACTTCCTGAGGCTGAGCTTTTATCCGTTTTCCTTTCTTTAAAAAGAGAGTGAATAAAACTTACCTCTTCATAGTATCTTCTTGAAAATGTTGCCTGTTTTGAATTTTTTTTTATCCTTTCCCTACCTCAGCACAATTTTGAGGGCAGGTGTCCTTTACAGCCCTGAGTCCTTGTGAATGGTAAGTGACCATTAGCTGTGGGTTAAAAGCTGCTCTTGCGGGAATCGGCCACAAGGCGGCAGCATTTCTCCTTTACCAAATCTGGTTACTAGGGCAACAGAGCCTTACTGGAAGTGGTGTTCTAGGTTGTAAATTAGAATGGAATGTGCGAGGAAAAAGCCCTTTAAGTTTATGTCTCATTACTTCTTGTTGGTATTTTTAACTTAATTGTTATTTTTTATCACAGCAAACTTGATTACAATGTTTTGTTTGTTCTCGGTGTGCAAGATGTGGTTCTTTCACACATATACATATATCTATTCTTCTTCGGATCCTTTTCCCATGTAGGTTATGACACAATGTTGAGTAGTCTTCTCTTGGTATTGCGTAGGTCTTTGGTGATTATATATTTCACATGTGTTTGTATCTCTCTGTTAACCTCAATATGGTAAGGTATCCAATCCTCACACCTTTCTATTTGGTGAACCATAAGTTTTTTTAAATGAATCTATGATAGTGTTTCTCTGTGGAAATATCTTTGTTTGTATCATTTTTTAGGTAACCCCTATATGTGATATGATAGGATATGTGTCTTTCTCTTTCTCACTTGCTCCAAATTGCGTGATTACTTCTAGACTCATCTATGGTGCTGCAAATGGCATTGTTTCATTTTTTCACTAGCTCATATTCCATCTGTACAGGTAGCAGTTCTTCTTTGTCCACCCATCTGTCGGTGGACCTTTTGGTTACTTCCATATCTTGGCTATTGTAATACTATGCAATGCAGATTTGCGTGCCTGTGTCCTTCCAATTCTGTCTTCTTAGTTTAGAGGTCCAGGAATAGGTCCGCTGGATCATATGGTAGCTCAATGTTGACCTTTTAAAGGCACCTCTGTCCTGTTCTCCTTAGTGGCTCTTTCCAGGTTACGTCCCCCTTAAAGTGGAGGGTATGTATTTCTTCCCAGCACCTTCAGCATTTATTCTTTGTAGTTTCTGCTGATGGTTATTCTGAGTGGTGTGAGCTGATACCTCTTTGTGGTTGAATTTGCATGTGTCTCATAATGCGTAGAAATTGAGCTTTAAGACATGTGCTTTTTATTTTTCCAGCTGTGATTAGAGCTTATTTCTTCAAAGTGTTTCCTTAAAGTATGTGTCACCACTTGCAATATTTTGGCCATTATCTCCCTCAAGACATTTTGAGGGCAGGTTTCATTTACAGCCCTGCAGTACTTGTTCGTATGAAGTGACCATTAGCTCAGGCTTTAAACCTGCTTTTGCAGGTATCGGCCAAAGAGCGGCAGCCTTTCTACGTTCCCCTTGCTGGTACTAGGGAAACAGACCTACCGGCCGGTGGTGTTCTTCGGTTATAAATTAGAGTGCAATGTGCCCGGATAAACCCACAAATGTTGATGTCTCCTTGCTTTTGTTTGTTTTTAAATTGAGTTTATATTTATTATTAGAGTAATATTCCATTGTGTACGTGGACCACTCCTTCTTGGTGCATTCCTCGGTTGATGGACATTTTCATTGCTTCCAAGTGCTGGCTATGGTAAATCTTGCTGGCGTACAGGTGTGCCAGCCTGTGACTTTTGGATTCTCATTTTTGCAGGTGCTAGGCCAAGCAGTGGTTGTGATTGATTGACTGGTAGCTCAATGTTTCCCTTTCCAAAGCACCTACACTGTGTTTTCATTAGTGGCTCTTTACATGCCCCCCCTTACAACCGAGGGTACGCATTTCTCCACACTCCCTTCACCATTTGTTTTTTGCAGCATTTTTCCTAATGGCCATTCTGACTGCTGTGAGCTGATAGGTTTTTGTAATATGGGTATGCATGTCATTAAAATTTTTAAAATTCGTCATATTCCTATGCTTTTTTCTTTTCTCTTAAAAGAAAAAACCGTGAGTACAATATAGCTCTTGAAATTGTCTTCTTCGAAGGTTGCCCTCTTCTGAATTTTTTGGTCGATTTTTGACCCCAGAAATTTTCTGGAGGGCAGGTGCCATTTACAGAACTGCTAGTTGGTGAAAATTTAGTGACCTTTTGCAGTGGGTTCAAAGCTGCTGTTGTGGGAAACGGCCACAAGGAGGTAGCACTTCTCCATTCCCCAATCTGGGTACTAGGGCAGCAGAGCCTTTCTGGAAGTCATTGTCCTAGGTTGCAAATTAGAATGGAATTTGCCAGGAGAAATCCCCATAAGTTTATGTCTCATTACTTCTTCTTGGTTTTTAAATTTTTTTTTAATCTGGGTAAAGTTTAGAATATTGTTTGTCCTAGGTGTACACAATCTGGTTCATTTGTACATTATGTCTGTCTCTTAATGTACAGATCCTCTTCCCATGTAAAATATTACAGTGTTCCGTCGACCTCCCTTGCTATATGTTCGGTCTCTTTGATACATGTATATAATATGTATGTGTATATGTATAGTAACACTAATCTTCATTTCTCAATTTCCCCCCTCCTTTCCTTTCAGATGAGGATAGTTTGTTTTCTAAGCCTGTGAGTGTCTTTCTCTTTGGAAATATGTTCATCTGTGTCAGTTATTAGATAATGCCATAAGTGACAATATAGGATATAGGTGTTTTGCCTTCCGACCTACTTCATGTTTTGTGATTATCTCCAGGCTCATGTACGGTGCCTCAAAGAGCAGTGCTTCAATGTTTTCCATGGCTAATATTCCATTGTGTGCATGGACCACTTCTTCTTGGTGCATTCCTCTGTTGATGGACATTTTCGTTGCTTCCAAGTGTTGCCTCTGGTAAGTATTGCTGGAGTGCAGGATTGCCAGCCTGTGATTTTTGATTTTCATTTTCTCAGGTGATAGACCCAGCAGTGGGTATGATTGATTGACTGGTATGGTAGCTCAACGTTTACCTTTTCAAGGCACCTCAATTGTGTTTTCATTAGTGGCTCTTACCATGTCCCCCTTAGAATCGAGGGTATGCCTTTCTCCACAATCACGTCAGCATTTATTGTTTGCAGCATTTTTGTTGATGGCCATTCTGACTGGTGTGAGCTGATAGGTTTTTGTAATTTGGGTTTACATGTCTGTAAAAATTCCTACAATTCATCATTTCTCCACGGCCTTTTCTTTTCTGTTAAAAGAAAAAAGCAAAAAAGGGTTAGTATAATATACCTCTTCCAATTTTCCTTTTGGGAGGTTGCACTCTAGAAATTTTTGGTCGATTTTCGACCTCAGCATTTTTTGGACGGCCGGTGTCATTTACAGACCTGCAGTTGGTGAATATTTAGTGACCTTTTGCAGTGGGTTTAAAGCTGCTGTTGTGGGAAACGGCCACAAGGATGCAGCATTTCTCCATTCCCAAATCTGGGTACTAGGGCAGCAGAGCCGTTCTGGAAGTCGTTTGCCTAGGTTGTAAATTTGAATGGAATGTGCCAGGAAAACCCCCCATAAGTTTATGTCTCATTACTCCTAGTTCGTTGTTTTAATTTTTTCAATTTGGGTAATGGTTAGAATGTTGCTTGTCCAAGGTGTACACACTCTGGTTCATCTACATATTCTATATACCTATTTATGTAGAGATCCTCTTGCCGTGTAAATTATTACAGAGTGTTCCGTCAACCTTTCTTGCTATATGGTCGGTCTTTTTGATATATGTATATCATATGTATTTGTATACATATGGTAAGACTAATCTTCATTTATCCATTTCCCCCACCTTTCCTTTCAGATAAGCATAGTTTTTTTTTTTTTTGAGTAAGTCTGTGATTGACTTTCTCTGTGGAAATATGTTCATTTGTGTCAGTTATTAGATAACGCCTATAAGTGATATCATAGGATATAGGACTTTTACTTTCCGACTTACCTCATGTTATGTGATTATCTCCAAGATCATCTATGGTGCCTCAAAGAGCACTGTTTCATTGTTTTCCATGGCTAGTTTTCATTGTGTACATGGACCACTTCTTCTTTATCCTTTCATCTGTTGATGGACATTTTGGTTGCTTCACTGTCTTGTCTATTGTGAATAAGGCTGCAGTGCAGCTTTTGCAGCCCGGGTCTTCTTCATTCTGGTCTTCTCAGGTGAGAGGCCCATTGGTGCACCTGCTGGATTGAATGATACCTCAATTTTTCCTTTTAAACGCAGCTCCTTTCTGTTCTCATTATTAGCGTTTAACCCTTTTACATCTCACCAGCAGCTAGAGGGTACACAGTTCTCTGAAACCTCTTCAGCATTTATTGTTTGTAGACTTTTTGCCAATGGTCAGTCGACTGGTGCGAGTTGAAAACCTTTTGTAGATTAGATTGCATGAGTCTAATACTTCCTGAGGCTGAGCTTTTATCCGTTTTCCTTTCTTTAAAAAGAGAGTGAGTAAAACTTACCTCTTCATAGTATCTTCTTGAAAATGTTGCCTGTTTTGAATTTTTTTTTATCCTTTCCCTACCTCAGCACAATTTTGAGGGCAGGTGTCCTTTACAGCCCTGAGTCCTTGTGAATGGTAAGTGACCATTAGCTGTGGGTTAAAAGCTGCTCTTGCGGGAATCGGCCACAAGGCGGCAGCATTTCTCCTTTACCAAATCTGGTTACTAGGGCAACAGAGCCTTACTGGAAGTGGTGTTCTAGGTTGTAAATTAGAATGGAATGTGCGAGGAAAAAGCCCTTTAAGTTTATGTCTCATTACTTCTTGTTGGTATTTTTAACTTAATTGTTATTTTTTATCACAGCAAACTTGATTACAATGTTTTGTTTGTTCTCGGTGTGCAAGATGTGGTTCTTTCACACATATACATATATCTATTCTTCTTCGGATCCTTTTCCCATGTAGGTTATGACACAATGTTGAGTAGTCTTCTCTTGGTATTGCGTAGGTCTTTGGTGATTATATATTTCACATGTGTTTGTATCTCTCTGTTAACCTCAATATGGTAAGGTATCCAATCCTCACACCTTTCTATTTGGTGAACCATAAGTTTTTTTAAATGAATCTATGATAGTGTTTCTCTGTGGAAATATCTTTGTTTGTATCATTTTTTAGGTAACCCCTATATGTGATATGATAGGATATGTGTCTTTCTCTTTCTCACTTGCTCCAAATTGCGTGATTACTTCTAGACTCATCTATGGTGCTGCAAATGGCATTGTTTCATTTTTTCACTAGCTCATATTCCATCTGTACAGGTAGCAGTTCTTCTTTGTCCACCCATCTGTCGGTGGACCTTTTGGTTACTTCCATATCTTGGCTATTGTAATACTATGCAATGCAGATTTGCGTGCCTGTGTCCTTCCAATTCTGTCTTCTTAGTTTAGAGGTCCAGGAATAGGTCCGCTGGATCATATGGTAGCTCAATGTTGACCTTTTAAAGGCACCTCTGTCCTGTTCTCCTTAGTGGCTCTTTCCAGGTTACGTCCCCCTTAAAGTGGAGGGTATGTATTTCTTCCCAGCACCTTCAGCATTTATTCTTTGTAGTTTCTGCTGATGGTTATTCTGAGTGGTGTGAGCTGATACCTCTTTGTGGTTGAATTTGCATGTGTCTCATAATGCGTAGAAATTGAGCTTTAAGACATGTGCTTTTTATTTTTCCAGCTGTGATTAGAGCTTATTTCTTCAAAGTGTTTCCTTAAAGTATGTGTCACCACTTGCAATATTTTGGCCATTATCTCCCTCAAGACATTTTGAGGGCAGGTTTCATTTACAGCCCTGCAGTACTTGTTCGTATGAAGTGACCATTAGCTCAGGCTTTAAACCTGCTTTTGCAGGTATCGGCCAAAGAGCGGCAGCCTTTCTACGTTCCCCTTGCTGGTACTAGGGAAACAGACCTACCGGCCGGTGGTGTTCTTCGGTTATAAATTAGAGTGCAATGTGCCCGGATAAACCCACAAATGTTGATGTCTCCTTGCTTTTGTTTGTTTTTAAATTGAGTTTATATTTATTATTAGAGTAATATTCCATTGTGTACGTGGACCACTCCTTCTTGGTGCATTCCTCGGTTGATGGACATTTTCATTGCTTCCAAGTGCTGGCTATGGTAAATCTTGCTGGCGTACAGGTGTGCCAGCCTGTGACTTTTGGATTCTCATTTTTGCAGGTGCTAGGCCAAGCAGTGGTTGTGATTGATTGACTGGTAGCTCAATGTTTCCCTTTCCAAAGCACCTACACTGTGTTTTCATTAGTGGCTCTTTACATGCCCCCCCTTACAACCGAGGGTACGCATTTCTCCACACTCCCTTCACCATTTGTTTTTTGCAGCATTTTTCCTAATGGCCATTCTGACTGCTGTGAGCTGATAGGTTTTTGTAATATGGGTATGCATGTCATTAAAATTTTTAAAATTCGTCATATTCCTATGCTTTTTTCTTTTCTCTTAAAAGAAAAAACCGTGAGTACAATATAGCTCTTGAAATTGTCTTCTTCGAAGGTTGCCCTCTTCTGAATTTTTTGGTCGATTTTTGACCCCAGAAATTTTCTGGAGGGCAGGTGCCATTTACAGAACTGCTAGTTGGTGAAAATTTAGTGACCTTTTGCAGTGGGTTCAAAGCTGCTGTTGTGGGAAACGGCCACAAGGAGGTAGCACTTCTCCATTCCCCAATCTGGGTACTAGGGCAGCAGAGCCTTTCTGGAAGTCATTGTCCTAGGTTGCAAATTAGAATGGAATTTGCCAGGAGAAATCCCCATAAGTTTATGTCTCATTACTTCTTCTTGGTTTTTAAATTTTTTTTTAATCTGGGTAAAGTTTAGAATATTGTTTGTCCTAGGTGTACACAATCTGGTTCATTTGTACATTATGTCTGTCTCTTAATGTACAGATCCTCTTCCCATGTAAAATATTACAGTGTTCCGTCGACCTCCCTTGCTATATGTTCGGTCTCTTTGATACATGTATATAATATGTATGTGTATATGTATAGTAACACTAATCTTCATTTCTCAATTTCCCCCCTCCTTTCCTTTCAGATGAGGATAGTTTGTTTTCTAAGCCTGTGAGTGTCTTTCTCTTTGGAAATATGTTCATCTGTGTCAGTTATTAGATAATGCCATAAGTGACAATATAGGATATAGGTGTTTTGCCTTCCGACCTACTTCATGTTTTGTGATTATCTCCAGGCTCATGTACGGTGCCTCAAAGAGCAGTGCTTCAATGTTTTCCATGGCTAATATTCCATTGTGTGCATGGACCACTTCTTCTTGGTGCATTCCTCTGTTGATGGACATTTTCGTTGCTTCCAAGTGTTGCCTCTGGTAAGTATTGCTGGAGTGCAGGATTGCCAGCCTGTGATTTTTGATTTTCATTTTCTCAGGTGATAGACCCAGCAGTGGGTATGATTGATTGACTGGTATGGTAGCTCAACGTTTACCTTTTCAAGGCACCTCAATTGTGTTTTCATTAGTGGCTCTTACCATGTCCCCCTTAGAATCGAGGGTATGCATTTCTCCACAATCACGTCAGCATTTATTGTTTGCAGCATTTTTGTTGATGGCCATTCTGACTGGTGTGAGCTGATAGGTTTTTGTAATTTGGGTTTACATGTCTGTAAAAATTCCTACAATTCATCATTTCTCCACGGCCTTTTCTTTTCTGTTAAAAGAAAAAAGCAAAAAAGGGTTAGTATAATATACCTCTTCCAATTTTCCTTTTGGGAGGTTGCACTCTAGAAATTTTTGGTCGATTTTCGACCCCAGCATTTTTTGGAGGGCCGGTGTCATTTACAGACCTGCAGTTGGTGAATATTTAGTGACCTTTTGCAGTGGGTTTAAAGCTGCTGTTGTGGGAAACGGCCACAAGGATGCAGCATTTCTCCATTCCCAAATCTGGGTACTAGGGCAGCAGAGCCGTTCTGGAAGTCGTTTGCCTAGGTTGTAAATTTGAATGGAATGTGCCAGGAAAACCCCCCATAAGTTTATGTCTCATTACTCCTAGTTCGTTGTTTTAATTTTTTCAATTTGGGTAATGGTTAGAATGTTGCTTGTCCAAGGTGTACACACTCTGGTTCATCTACATATTCTATATACCTATTTATGTAGAGATCCTCTTGCCGTGTAAATTATTACAGAGTGTTCCGTCAACCTTTCTTGCTATATGGTCGGTCTTTTTGATATATGTATATCATATGTATTTGTATACATATGGTAACACTAATCTTCATTTATCCATTTCCCCCACCTTTCCTTTCAGATAAGCATAGTTTTTTTTTTTTTTGAGTAAGTCTGTGATTGACTTTCTCTGTGGAAATATGTTCATTTGTGTCAGTTATTAGATAACGCCTATAAGTGATATCATAGGATATAGGACTTTTACTTTCCGACTTACCTCATGTTATGTGATTATCTCCAAGATCATCTATGGTGCCTCAAAGAGCACTGTTTCATTGTTTTCCATGGCTAGTTTTCATTGTGTACATGGACCACTTCTTCTTTATCCTTTCATCTGTTGATGGACATTTTGGTTGCTTCACTGTCTTGTCTATTGTGAATAAGGCTGCAGTGCAGCTTTTGCAGCCCGGGTCTTCTTCATTCTGGTCTTCTCAGGTGAGAGGCCCATTGGTGCACCTGCTGGATTGAATGATACCTCAATTTTTCCTTTTAAACGCAGCTCCTTTCTCTTCTCATTATTAGCGTTTAACCCTTTTACATCTCACCAGCAGCTAGAGGGTACACAGTTCTCTGAAACCTCTTCAGCATTTATTGTTTGTAGACTTTTTGCCAATGGTCAGTCGACTGGTGCGAGTTGAAAACCTTTTGTAGATTAGATTGCATGAGTCTAATACTTCCTGAGGCTGAGCTTTTATCCGTTTTCCTTTCTTTAAAAAGAGAGTGAGTAAAACTTACCTCTTCATAGTATCTTCTTGAAAATGTTGCCTGTTTTGAATTTTTTTTTATCCTTTCCCTACCTCAGCACAATTTTGAGGGCAGGTGTCCTTTACAGCCCTGAGTCCTTGTGAATGGTAAGTGACCATTAGCTGTGGGTTAAAAGCTGCTCTTGCGGGAATCGGCCACAAGGCGGCAGCATTTCTCCTTTACCAAATCTGGTTACTAGGGCAACAGAGCCTTACTGGAAGTGGTGTTCTAGGTTGTAAATTAGAATGGAATGTGCGAGGAAAAAGCCCTTTAAGTTTATGTCTCATTACTTCTTGTTGGTATTTTTAACTTAATTGTTATTTTTTATCACAGCAAACTTGATTACAATGTTTTGTTTGTTCTCGGTGTGCAAGATGTGGTTCTTTCACACATATACATATATCTATTCTTCTTCGGATCCTTTTCCCATGTAGGTTATGACACAATGTTGAGTAGTCTTCTCTTGGTATTGCGTAGGTCTTTGGTGATTATATATTTCACATGTGTTTGTATCTCTCTGTTAACCTCAATATGGTAAGGTATCCAATCCTCACACCTTTCTATTTGGTGAACCATAAGTTTTTTTAAATGAATCTATGATAGTGTTTCTCTGTGGAAATATCTTTGTTTGTATCATTTTTTAGGTAACCCCTATATGTGATATGATAGGATATGTGTCTTTCTCTTTCTCACTTGCTCCAAATTGCGTGATTACTTCTAGACTCATCTATGGTGCTGCAAATGGCATTGTTTCATTTTTTCACTAGCTCATATTCCATCTGTACAGGTAGCAGTTCTTCTTTGTCCACCCATCTGTCGGTGGACCTTTTGGTTACTTCCATATCTTGGCTATTGTAATACTATGCAATGCAGATTTGCGTGCCTGTGTCCTTCCAATTCTGTCTTCTTAGTTTAGAGGTCCAGGAATAGGTCTGCTGGATCATATGGTAGCTCAATGTTGACCTTTTAAAGGCACCTCTGTCCTGTTCTCCTTAGTGGCTCTTTCCAGGTTACGTCCCCCTTAAAGTGGAGGGTATGTATTTCTTCCCAGCACCTTCAGCATTTATTCTTTGTAGTTTCTGCTGATGGTTATTCTGAGTGGTGTGAGCTGATACCTCTTTGTGGTTGAATTTGCATGTGTCTCATAATGCGTAGAAATTGAGCTTTAAGACATGTGCTTTTTATTTTTCCAGCTGTGATTAGAGCTTATTTCTTCAAAGTGTTTCCTTAAAGTATGTGTCACCACTTGCAATATTTTGGCCATTATCTCCCTCAAGACATTTTGAGGGCAGGTTTCATTTACAGCCCTGCAGTACTTGTTCGTATGAAGTGACCATTAGCTCAGGCTTTAAACCTGCTTTTGCAGGTATCGGCCAAAGAGCGGCAGCCTTTCTACGTTCCCCTTGCTGGTACTAGGGAAACAGACCTACCGGCCGGTGGTGTTCTTCGGTTATAAATTAGAGTGCAATGTGCCCGGATAAACCCACAAATGTTGATGTCTCCTTGCTTTTGTTTGTTTTTAAATTGAGTTTATATTTATTATTAGAGTAATATTCCATTGTGTACGTGGACCACTCCTTCTTGGTGCATTCCTCGGTTGATGGACATTTTCATTGCTTCCAAGTGCTGGCTATGGTAAATCTTGCTGGCGTACAGGTGTGCCAGCCTGTGACTTTTGGATTCTCATTTTTGCAGGTGCTAGGCCAAGCAGTGGTTGTGATTGATTGACTGGTAGCTCAATGTTTCCCTTTCCAAAGCACCTACACTGTGTTTTCATTAGTGGCTCTTTACATGCCCCCCCTTACAACCGAGGGTACGCATTTCTCCACACTCCCTTCACCATTTGTTTTTTGCAGCATTTTTCCTAATGGCCATTCTGACTGCTGTGAGCTGATAGGTTTTTGTAATATGGGTATGCATGTCATTAAAATTTTTAAAATTCGTCATATTCCTATGCTTTTTTCTTTTCTCTTAAAAGAAAAAACCGTGAGTACAATATAGCTCTTGAAATTGTCTTCTTCGAAGGTTGCCCTCTTCTGAATTTTTTGGTCGATTTTTGACCCCAGAAATTTTCTGGAGGGCAGGTGCCATTTACAGAACTGCTAGTTGGTGAAAATTTAGTGACCTTTTGCAGTGGGTTCAAAGCTGCTGTTGTGGGAAACGGCCACAAGGAGGTAGCACTTCTCCATTCCCCAATCTGGGTACTAGGGCAGCAGAGCCTTTCTGGAAGTCATTGTCCTAGGTTGCAAATTAGAATGGAATTTGCCAGGAGAAATCCCCATAAGTTTATGTCTCATTACTTCTTCTTGGTTTTTAAATTTTTTTTTAATCTGGGTAAAGTTTAGAATATTGTTTGTCCTAGGTGTACACAATCTGGTTCATTTGTACATTATGTCTGTCTCTTAATGTACAGATCCTCTTCCCATGTAAAATATTACAGTGTTCCGTCGACCTCCCTTGCTATATGTTCGGTCTCTTTGATACATGTATATAATATGTATGTGTATATGTATAGTAACACTAATCTTCATTTCTCAATTTCCCCCCTCCTTTCCTTTCAGATGAGGATAGTTTGTTTTCTAAGCCTGTGAGTGTCTTTCTCTTTGGAAATATGTTCATCTGTGTCAGTTATTAGATAATGCCATAAGTGACAATATAGGATATAGGTGTTTTGCCTTCCGACCTACTTCATGTTTTGTGATTATCTCCAGGCTCATGTACGGTGCCTCAAAGAGCAGTGCTTCAATGTTTTCCATGGCTAATATTCCATTGTGTGCATGGACCACTTCTTCTTGGTGCATTCCTCTGTTGATGGACATTTTCGTTGCTTCCAAGTGTTGCCTCTGGTAAGTATTGCTGGAGTGCAGGATTGTCAGCCTGTGATTTTTGATTTTCATTTTCTCAGGTGATAGACCCAGCAGTGGGTATGATTGATTGACTGGTATGGTAGCTCAACGTTTACCTTTTCAAGGCACCTCACTTGTGTTTTCATTAGTGGCTCTTACCATGTCCCCCTTAGAATCGAGGGTATGCCTTTCTCCACAATCACGTCAGCATTTATTGTTTGCAGCATTTTTGTTGATGGCCATTCTGACTGGTGTGAGCTGATAGGTTTTTGTAATTTGGGTTTACATGTCTGTAAAAATTCCTACAATTCATCATTTCTCCACGGCCTTTTCTTTTCTGTTAAAAGAAAAAAGCAAAAAAGGGTTAGTATAATATACCTCTTCCAATTTTCCTTTTGGGAGGTTGCACTCTAGAAATTTTTGGTCGATTTTCGACCTCAGCATTTTTTGGACGGCCGGTGTCATTTACAGACCTGCAGTTGGTGAATATTTAGTGACCTTTTGCAGTGGGTTTAAAGCTGCTGTTGTGGGAAACGGCCACAAGGATGCAGCATTTCTCCATTCCCAAATCTGGGTACTAGGGCAGCAGAGCCGTTCTGGAAGTCGTTTGCCTAGGTTGTAAATTTGAATGGAATGTGCCAGGAAAACCCCCCATAAGTTTATGTCTCATTACTCCTAGTTCGTTGTTTTAATTTTTTCAATTTGGGTAATGGTTAGAATGTTGCTTGTCCAAGGTGTACACACTCTGGTTCATCTACATATTCTATATACCTATTTATGTAGAGATCCTCTTGCCGTGTAAATTATTACAGAGTGTTCCGTCAACCTTTCTTGCTATATGGTCGGTCTTTTTGATATATGTATATCATATGTATTTGTATACATATGGTAAGACTAATCTTCATTTATCCATTTCCCCCACCTTTCCTTTCAGATAAGCATAGTTTTTTTTTTTTTTGTGTAAGTCTGTGATTGACTTTCTCTGTGGAAATATGTTCATTTGTGTCAGTTATTAGATAACGCCTATAAGTGATATCATAGGATATAGGACTTTTACTTTCCGACTTACCTCATGTTATGTGATTATCTCCAAGATCATCTATGGTGCCTCAAAGAGCACTGTTTCATTGTTTTCCATGGCTAGTTTTCATTGTGTACATGGACCACTTCTTCTTTATCCTTTCATCTGTTGATGGACATTTTGGTTGCTTCACTGTCTTGTCTATTGTGAATAAGGCTGCAGTGCAGCTTTTGCAGCCCGGGTCTTCTTCATTCTGGTCTTCTCAGGTGAGAGGCCCATTGGTGCACCTGCTGGATTGAATGATACCTCAATTTTTCCTTTTAAACGCAGCTCCTTTCTGTTCTCATTATTAGCGTTTAACCCTTTTACATCTCACCAGCAGCTAGAGGGTACACAGTTCTCTGAAACCTCTTCAGCATTTATTGTTTGTAGACTTTTTGCCAATGGTCAGTCGACTGGTGCGAGTTGAAAACCTTTTGTAGATTAGATTGCATGAGTCTAATACTTCCTGAGGCTGAGCTTTTATCCGTTTTCCTTTCTTTAAAAAGAGAGTGAGTAAAACTTACCTCTTCATAGTATCTTCTTGAAAATGTTGCCTGTTTTGAATTTTTTTTTATCCTTTCCCTACCTCAGCACAATTTTGAGGGCAGGTGTCCTTTACAGCCCTGAGTCCTTGTGAATGGTAAGTGACCATTAGCTGTGGGTTAAAAGCTGCTCTTGCGGGAATCGGCCACAAGGCGGCAGCATTTCTCCTTTACCAAATCTGGTTACTAGGGCAACAGAGCCTTACTGGAAGTGGTGTTCTAGGTTGTAAATTAGAATGGAATGTGCGAGGAAAAAGCCCTTTAAGTTTATGTCTCATTACTTCTTGTTGGTATTTTTAACTTAATTGTTATTTTTTATCACAGCAAACTTGATTACAATGTTTTGTTTGTTCTCGGTGTGCAAGATGTGGTTCTTTCACACATATACATATATCTATTCTTCTTCGGATCCTTTTCCCATGTAGGTTATGACACAATGTTGAGTAGTCTTCTCTTGGTATTGCGTAGGTCTTTGGTGATTATATATTTCACATGTGTTTGTATCTCTCTGTTAACCTCAATATGGTAAGGTATCCAATCCTCACACCTTTCTATTTGGTGAACCATAAGTTTTTTTAAATGAATCTATGATAGTGTTTCTCTGTGGAAATATCTTTGTTTGTATCATTTTTTAGGTAACCCCTATATGTGATATGATAGGATATGTGTCTTTCTCTTTCTCACTTGCTCCAAATTGCGTGATTACTTCTAGACTCATCTATGGTGCTGCAAATGGCATTGTTTCATTTTTTCACTAGCTCATATTCCATCTGTACAGGTAGCAGTTCTTCTTTGTCCACCCATCTGTCGGTGGACCTTTTGGTTACTTCCATATCTTGGCTATTGTAATACTATGCAATGCAGATTTGCGTGCCTGTGTCCTTCCAATTCTGTCTTCTTAGTTTAGAGGTCCAGGAATAGGTCCGCTGGATCATATGGTAGCTCAATGTTGACCTTTTAAAGGCACCTCTGTCCTGTTCTCCTTAGTGGCTCTTTCCAGGTTACGTCCCCCTTAAAGTGGAGGGTATGTATTTCTTCCCAGCACCTTCAGCATTTATTCTTTGTAGTTTCTGCTGATGGTTATTCTGAGTGGTGTGAGCTGATACCTCTTTGTGGTTGAATTTGCATGTGTCTCATAATGCGTAGAAATTGAGCTTTAAGACATGTGCTTTTTATTTTTCCAGCTGTGATTAGAGCTTATTTCTTCAAAGTGTTTCCTTAAAGTATGTGTCACCACTTGCAATATTTTGGCCATTATCTCCCTCAAGACATTTTGAGGGCAGGTTTCATTTACAGCCCTGCAGTACTTGTTCGTATGAAGTGACCATTAGCTCAGGCTTTAAACCTGCTTTTGCAGGTATCGGCCAAAGAGCGGCAGCCTTTCTACGTTCCCCTTGCTGGTACTAGGGAAACAGACCTACCGGCCGGTGGTGTTCTTCGGTTATAAATTAGAGTGCAATGTGCCCGGATAAACCCACAAATGTTGATGTCTCCTTGCTTTTGTTTGTTTTTAAATTGAGTTTATATTTATTATTAGAGTAATATTCCATTGTGTACGTGGACCACTCCTTCTTGGTGCATTCCTCGGTTGATGGACATTTTCATTGCTTCCAAGTGCTGGCTATGGTAAATCTTGCTGGCGTACAGGTGTGCCAGCCTGTGACTTTTGGATTCTCATTTTTGCAGGTGCTAGGCCAAGCAGTGGTTGTGATTGATTGACTGGTAGCTCAATGTTTCCCTTTCCAAAGCACCTACACTGTGTTTTCATTAGTGGCTCTTTACATGCCCCCCCTTACAACCGAGGGTACGCATTTCTCCACACTCCCTTCACCATTTGTTTTTTGCAGCATTTTTCCTAATGGCCATTCTGACTGCTGTGAGCTGATAGGTTTTTGTAATATGGGTATGCATGTCATTAAAATTTTTAAAATTCGTCATATTCCTATGCTTTTTTCTTTTCTCTTAAAAGAAAAAACCGTGAGTACAATATAGCTCTTGAAATTGTCTTCTTCGAAGGTTGCCCTCTTCTGAATTTTTTGGTCGATTTTTGACCCCAGAAATTTTCTGGAGGGCAGGTGCCATTTACAGAACTGCTAGTTGGTGAAAATTTAGTGACCTTTTGCAGTGGGTTCAAAGCTGCTGTTGTGGGAAACGGCCACAAGGAGGTAGCACTTCTCCATTCCCCAATCTGGGTACTAGGGCAGCAGAGCCTTTCTGGAAGTCATTGTCCTAGGTTGCAAATTAGAATGGAATTTGCCAGGAGAAATCCCCATAAGTTTATGTCTCATTACTTCTTCTTGGTTTTTAAATTTTTTTTTAATCTGGGTAAAGTTTAGAATATTGTTTGTCCTAGGTGTACACAATCTGGTTCATTTGTACATTATGTCTGTCTCTTAATGTACAGATCCTCTTCCCATGTAAAATATTACAGTGTTCCGTCGACCTCCCTTGCTATATGTTCGGTCTCTTTGATACATGTATATAATATGTATGTGTATATGTATAGTAACACTAATCTTCATTTCTCAATTTCCCCCCTCCTTTCCTTTCAGATGAGGATAGTTTGTTTTCTAAGCCTGTGAGTGTCTTTCTCTTTGGAAATATGTTCATCTGTGTCAGTTATTAGATAATGCCATAAGTGACAATATAGGATATAGGTGTTTTGCCTTCCGACCTACTTCATGTTTTGTGATTATCTCCAGGCTCATGTACGGTGCCTCAAAGAGCAGTGCTTCAATGTTTTCCATGGCTAATATTCCATTGTGTGCATGGACCACTTCTTCTTGGTGCATTCCTCTGTTGATGGACATTTTCGTTGCTTCCAAGTGTTGCCTCTGGTAAGTATTGCTGGAGTGCAGGATTGCCAGCCTGTGATTTTTGATTTTCATTTTCTCAGGTGATAGACCCAGCAGTGGGTATGATTGATTGACTGGTATGGTAGCTCAACGTTTACCTTTTCAAGGCACCTCAATTGTGTTTTCATTAGTGGCTCTTACCATGTCCCCCTTAGAATCGAGGGTATGCATTTCTCCACAATCACGTCAGCATTTATTGTTTGCAGCATTTTTGTTGATGGCCATTCTGACTGGTGTGAGCTGATAGGTTTTTGTAATTTGGGTTTACATGTCTGTAAAAATTCCTACAATTCATCATTTCTCCACGGCCTTTTCTTTTCTGTTAAAAGAAAAAAGCAAAAAAGGGTTAGTATAATATACCTCTTCCAATTTTCCTTTTGGGAGGTTGCACTCTAGAAATTTTTGGTCGATTTTCGACCTCAGCATTTTTTGAAGGGCCGGTGTCATTTACAGACCTGCAGTTGGTGAATATTTAGTGACCTTTTGCAGTGGGTTTAAAGCTGCTGTTGTGGGAAACGGCCACAAGGATGCAGCATTTCTCCATTCCCAAATCTGGGTACTAGGGCAGCAGAGCCGTTCTGGAAGTCGTTTGCCTAGGTTGTAAATTTGAATGGAATGTGCCAGGAAAACCCCCCATAAGTTTATATCTCATTACTCCTAGTTCGTTGTTTTAATTTTTTCAATTTGGGTAATGGTTAGAATGTTGCTTGTCCAAGGTGTACACACTCTGGTTCATCTACATATTCTATATACCTATTTATGTAGAGATCCTCTTGCCGTGTAAATTATTACAGAGTGTTCCGTCAACCTTTCTTGCTATATGGTCGGTCTTTTTGATATATGTATATCATATGTATTTGTATACATATGGTAAGACTAATCTTCATTTATCCATTTCCCCCACCTTTCCTTTCAGATAAGCATAGTTTTTTTTTTTTTTGAGTAAGTCTGTGATTGACTTTCTCTGTGGAAATATGTTCATTTGTGTCAGTTATTAGATAACGCCTATAAGTGATATCATAGGATATAGGACTTTTACTTTCCGACTTACCTCATGTTATGTGATTATCTCCAAGATCATCTATGGTGCCTCAAAGAGCACTGTTTCATTGTTTTCCATGGCTAGTTTTCATTGTGTACATGGACCACTTCTTCTTTATCCTTTCATCTGTTGATGGACATTTTGGTTGCTTCACTGTCTTGTCTATTGTGAATAAGGCTGCAGTGCAGCTTTTGCAGCCCGGGTCTTCTTCATTCTGGTCTTCTCAGGTGAGAGGCCCATTGGTGCACCTGCTGGATTGAATGATACCTCAATTTTTCCTTTTAAACGCAGCTCCTTTCTGTTCTCATTATTAGCGTTTAACCCTTTTACATCTCACCAGCAGCTAGAGGGTACACAGTTCTCTGAAACCTCTTCAGCATTTATTGTTTGTAGACTTTTTGCCAATGGTCAGTCGACTGGTGCGAGTTGAAAACCTTTTGTAGATTAGATTGCATGAGTCTAATACTTCCTGAGGCTGAGCTTTTATCCGTTTTCCTTTCTTTAAAAAGAGAGTGAGTAAAACTTACCTCTTCATAGTATCTTCTTGAAAATGTTGCCTGTTTTGAATTTTTTTTTATCCTTTCCCTACCTCAGCACAATTTTGAGGGCAGGTGTCCTTTACAGCCCTGAGTCCTTGTGAATGGTAAGTGACCATTAGCTGTGGGTTAAAAGCTGCTCTTGCGGGAATCGGCCACAAGGCGGCAGCATTTCTCCTTTACCAAATCTGGTTACTAGGGCAACAGAGCCTTACTGGAAGTGGTGTTCTAGGTTGTAAATTAGAATGGAATGTGCGAGGAAAAAGCCCTTTAAGTTTATGTCTCATTACTTCTTGTTGGTATTTTTAACTTAATTGTTATTTTTTATCACAGCAAACTTGATTACAATGTTTTGTTTGTTCTCGGTGTGCAAGATGTGGTTCTTTCACACATATACATATATCTATTCTTCTTCGGATCCTTTTCCCATGTAGGTTATGACACAATGTTGAGTAGTCTTCTCTTGGTATTGCGTAGGTCTTTGGTGATTATATATTTCACATGTGTTTGTATCTCTCTGTTAACCTCAATATGGTAAGGTATCCAATCCTCACACCTTTCTATTTGGTGAACCATAAGTTTTTTTAAATGAATCTATGATAGTGTTTCTCTGTGGAAATATCTTTGTTTGTATCATTTTTTAGGTAACCCCTATATGTGATATGATAGGATATGTGTCTTTCTCTTTCTCACTTGCTCCAAATTGCGTGATTACTTCTAGACTCATCTATGGTGCTGCAAATGGCATTGTTTCATTTTTTCACTAGCTCATATTCCATCTGTACAGGCAGCAGTTCTTCTTTGTCCACCCATCTGTCGGTGGACCTTTTGGTTACTTCCATATCTTGGCTATTGTAATACTATGCAATGCAGATTTGCGTGCCTGTGTCCTTCCAATTCTGTCTTCTTAGTTTAGAGGTCCAGGAATAGGTCCGCTGGATCATATGGTAGCTCAATGTTGACCTTTTAAAGGCACCTCTGTCCTGTTCTCCTTAGTGGCTCTTTCCAGGTTACGTCCCCCTTAAAGTGGAGGGTATGTATTTCTTCCCAGCACCTTCAGCATTTATTCTTTGTAGTTTCTGCTGATGGTTATTCTGAGTGGTGTGAGCTGATACCTCTTTGTGGTTGAATTTGCATGTGTCTCATAATGCGTAGAAATTGAGCTTTAAGACATGTGCTTTTTATTTTTCCAGCTGTGATTAGAGCTTATTTCTTCAAAGTGTTTCCTTAAAGTATGTGTCACCACTTGCAATATTTTGGCCATTATCTCCCTCAAGACATTTTGAGGGCAGGTTTCATTTACAGCCCTGCAGTACTTGTTCGTATGAAGTGACCATTAGCTCAGGCTTTAAACCTGCTTTTGCAGGTATCGGCCAAAGAGCGGCAGCCTTTCTACGTTCCCCTTGCTGGTACTAGGGAAACAGACCTACCGGCCGGTGGTGTTCTTCGGTTATAAATTAGAGTGCAATGTGCCCGGATAAACCCACAAATGTTGATGTCTCCTTGCTTTTGTTTGTTTTTAAATTGAGTTTATATTTATTATTAGAGTAATATTCCATTGTGTACGTGGACCACTCCTTCTTGGTGCATTCCTCGGTTGATGGACATTTTCATTGCTTCCAAGTGCTGGCTATGGTAAATCTTGCTGGCGTACAGGTGTGCCAGCCTGTGACTTTTGGATTCTCATTTTTGCAGGTGCTAGGCCAAGCAGTGGTTGTGATTGATTGACTGGTAGCTCAATGTTTCCCTTTCCAAAGCACCTACACTGTGTTTTCATTAGTGGCTCTTTACATGCCCCCCCTTACAACCGAGGGTACGCATTTCTCCACACTCCCTTCACCATTTGTTTTTTGCAGCATTTTTCCTAATGGCCATTCTGACTGCTGTGAGCTGATAGGTTTTTGTAATATGGGTATGCATGTCATTAAAATTTTTAAAATTCGTCATATTCCTATGCTTTTTTCTTTTCTCTTAAAAGAAAAAACCGTGAGTACAATATAGCTCTTGAAATTGTCTTCTTCGAAGGTTGCCCTCTTCTGAATTTTTTGGTCGATTTTTGACCCCAGAAATTTTCTGGAGGGCAGGTGCCATTTACAGAACTGCTAGTTGGTGAAAATTTAGTGACCTTTTGCAGTGGGTTCAAAGCTGCTGTTGTGGGAAACGGCCACAAGGAGGTAGCACTTCTCCATTCCCCAATCTGGGTACTAGGGCAGCAGAGCCTTTCTGGAAGTCATTGTCCTAGGTTGCAAATTAGAATGGAATTTGCCAGGAGAAATCCCCATAAGTTTATGTCTCATTACTTCTTCTTGGTTTTTAAATTTTTTTTTAATCTGGGTAAAGTTTAGAATATTGTTTGTCCTAGGTGTACACAATCTGGTTCATTTGTACATTATGTCTGTCTCTTAATGTACAGATCCTCTTCCCATGTAAAATATTACAGTGTTCCGTCGACCTCCCTTGCTATATGTTCGGTCTCTTTGATACATGTATATAATATGTATGTGTATATGTATAGTAACACTAATCTTCATTTCTCAATTTCCCCCCTCCTTTCCTTTCAGATGAGGATAGTTTGTTTTCTAAGCCTGTGAGTGTCTTTCTCTTTGGAAATATGTTCATCTGTGTCAGTTATTAGATAATGCCATAAGTGACAATATAGGATATAGGTGTTTTGCCTTCCGACCTACTTCATGTTTTGTGATTATCTCCAGGCTCATGTACGGTGCCTCAAAGAGCAGTGCTTCAATGTTTTCCATGGCTAATATTCCATTGTGTGCATGGACCACTTCTTCTTGGTGCATTCCTCTGTTGATGGACATTTTCGTTGCTTCCAAGTGTTGCCTCTGGTAAGTATTGCTGGAGTGCAGGATTGCCAGCCTGTGATTTTTGATTTTCATTTTCTCAGGTGATAGACCCAGCAGTGGGTATGATTGATTGACTGGTATGGTAGCTCAACGTTTACCTTTTCAAGGCACCTCAATTGTGTTTTCATTAGTGGCTCTTACCATGTCCCCCTTAGAATCGAGGGTATGCCTTTCTCCACAATCACGTCAGCATTTATTGTTTGCAGCATTTTTGTTGATGGCCATTCTGACTGGTGTGAGCTGATAGGTTTTTGTAATTTGGGTTTACATGTCTGTAAAAATTCCTACAATTCATCATTTCTCCACGGCCTTTTCTTTTCTGTTAAAAGAAAAAAGCAAAAAAGGGTTAGTATAATATACCTCTTCCAATTTTCCTTTTGGGAGGTTGCACTCTAGAAATTTTTGGTCGATTTTCGACCTCAGCATTTTTTGGAGGGCCGGTGTCATTTACAGACCTGCAGTTGGTGAATATTTAGTGACCTTTTGCAGTGGGTTTAAAGCTGCTGTTGAGGGAAACGGCCACAAGGATGCAGCATTTCTCCATTCCCAAATCTGGGTACTAGGGCAGCAGAGCCGTTCTGGAAGTCGTTTGCCTAGGTTGTAAATTTGAATGGAATGTGCCAGGAAAACCCCCCATAAGTTTATGTCTCATTACTCCTAGTTCGTTGTTTTAATATTTTCAGTTGGGGTAATGGTTAGAATGTTGCTTGTCCAAGGTGTACACACTCTGGTTCATCTCCATATTCTATATACCTATTTATGTAGAGATCCTCTTGCCGTGTAAATTATTACAGAGTGTTCCGTAAACCTTCCTTGCTATATGGTCGGTCTTTTTGATATATGTATATCATATGTATTTGTATACATATGGTAAGACTAATCTTCATTTATCCATTTCCCCCACCTTTCCTTTTAGATAAGCATAGTTTTTTTTTTTTTTTAATAAGTCTGTGATTGACTTTCTCTGTGGAAATATGTTCATTTGTGTCTGTTATTAGATAACGCCTATAAGTGATATCATAGGATATAGGACTTTTACTTTCCGACTTACCTCATGTTCTGTGATTATCTCTAAGATCATCTATGGTGCCTCAAAGAGCACTGTTTCATTGTTTTCCATGGCTAGTTTTCATTGTGTACATGGACCACTTCTTCTTTATCCTTTCATCTGTTGATGGACATTTTGGTTGCTTCACTGTCTTGTCTATTGTGAATAAGGCTGCAGTGCAGCTTTTGCAGCCCGGGTCTTCTTCATTCTGGTCTTCTCAGGTGAGAGGCCCATTGGTGCACCTGCTGGATTGAATGATACCTCAATTTTTCCTTTTAAACGCAGCTCCTTTCTGTTCTCATTATTAGCGTTTAACCCTTTTACATCTCACCAGCAGCTAGAGGGTACACAGTTCTCTGAAACCTCTTCAGCATTTATTGTTTGTAGACTTTTTGCCAATGGTCAGTCGACTGGTGCGAGTTGAAAACCTTTTGTAGATTAGATTGCATGAGTCTAATACTTCCTGAGGCTGAGCTTTTATCCGTTTTCCTTTCTTTAAAAAGAGAGTGAGTAAAACTTACCTCTTCATAGTATCTTCTTGAAAATGTTGCCTGTTTTGAATTTTTTTTTATCCTTTCCCTACCTCAGCACAATTTTGAGGGCAGGTGTCCTTTACAGCCCTGAGTCCTTGTGAATGGTAAGTGACCATTAGCTGTGGGTTAAAAGCTGCTCTTGCGGGAATCGGCCACAAGGCGGCAGCATTTCTCCTTTACCAAATCTGGTTACTAGGGCAACAGAGCCTTACTGGAAGTGGTGTTCTAGGTTGTAAATTAGAATGGAATGTGCGAGGAAAAAGCCCTTTAAGTTTATGTCTCATTACTTCTTGTTGGTATTTTTAACTTAATTGTTAATTTTTATCACAGCAAACTTGATTACAATGTTTTGTTTGTTCTCGGTGTGCAAGATGTGGTTCTTTCACACATATACATATATCTATTCTTCTTCGGATCCTTTTCCCATGTAGGTTATGACACAATGTTGAGTAGTCTTCTCTTGGTATTGCGTAGGTCTTTGGTGATTATGTATTTCACATGTGTTTGTATCTCTCTGTTAACCTCAATATGGTAAGGTATCCAATCCTCACACCTTTCTATTTGGTGAACCATAAGTTTTTTTAAATGAATCTATGATAGTGTTTCTCTGTGGAAATATCTTTGTTTGTATCATTTTTTAGGTAACCCCTATATGTGATATGATAGGATATGTGTCTTTCTCTTTCTCTCTTGCTCCAAATTGCGTGATTACTTCTAGACTCATCTATGGTGCTGCAAATGGCATTGTTTCATTTTTTCACTAGCTCATATTCCATCTGTACAGGTAGCAGTTCTTCTTTGTCCACCCATCTGTCGGTGGACCTTTTGGTTACTTCCATATCTTGGCTATTGTAATACTATGCAATGCAGATTTGCGTGCCTGTGTCCTTCCAATTCTGTCTTCTTAGTTTAGAGGTCCAGGAATAGGTCCGCTGGATCATATGGTAGCTCAATGTTGACCTTTTAAAGGCACCTCTGTCCTGTTCTCCTTAGTGGCTCTTTCCAGGTTACGTCCCCCTTAAAGTGGAGGGTATGTATTTCTTCCCAGCACCTTCAGCATTTATTCTTTGTAGTTTCTGCTGATGGTTATTCTGAGTGGTGTGAGCTGATACCTCTTTGTGGTTGAATTTGCATGTGTCTCATAATGCGTAGAAATTGAGCTTTAAGACATGTGCTTTTTATTTTTCCAGCTGTGATTAGAGCTTATTTCTTCAAAGTGTTTCCTTAAAGTATGTGTCACCACTTGCAATATTTTGGCCATTATCTCCCTCAAGACATTTTGAGGGCAGGTTTCATTTACAGCCCTGCAGTACTTGTTCGTATGAAGTGACCATTAGCTCAGGCTTTAAACCTGCTTTTGCAGGTATCGGCCAAAGAGCGGCAGCCTTTCTACGTTCCCCTTGCTGGTACTAGGGAAACAGACCTACCGGCCGGTGGTGTTCTTCGGTTATAAATTAGAGTGCAATGTGCCCGGATAAACCCACAAATGTTGATGTCTCCTTGCTTTTGTTTGTTTTTAAATTGAGTTTATATTTATTATTAGAGTAATATTCCATTGTGTACGTGGACCACTTCTTCTTGGTGCATTCCTCGGTTGATGGACATTTTCATTGCTTCCAAGTGCTGGCTATGGTAAATCTTGCTGGCGTACAGGTGTGCCAGCCTGTGACTTTTGGATTCTCATTTTTGCAGGTGCTAGGCCAAGCAGTGGTTGTGATTGATTGACTGGTAGCTCAATGTTTCCCTTTCCAAAGCACCTACACTGTGTTTTCATTAGTGGCTCTTTACATGCCCCCCCTTACAACCGAGGGTACGCATTTCTCCACACTCCCTTCACCATTTGTTTTTTGCAGCATTTTTCCTAATGGCCATTCTGACTGCTGTGAGCTGATAGGTTTTTGTAATATGGGTATGCATGTCATTAAAATTTTTAAAATTCGTCATATTCCTATGCTTTTTTCTTTTCTCTTAAAAGAAAAAACCGTGAGTACAATATAGCTCTTGAAATTGTCTTCTTCGAAGGTTGCCCTCTTCTGAATTTTTTGGTCGATTTTTGACCCCAGAAATTTTCTGGAGGGCAGGTGCCATTTACAGAACTGCAAGTTGGTGAAAATTTAGTGACTTTTGCAGTGGGTTCAAAGCTGCTGTTGTGGGAAACGGCCACAAGGAGGTAGCACTTCTCCATTCCCCAATCTGGGTACTAGGGCAGCAGAGCCTTTCTGGAAGTCATTGTCCTAGGTTGCAAATTAGAATGGAATTTGCCAGGAGAAATCCCCATAAGTTTATGTCTCATTACTTCTTCTTGGTTTTTAAATTTTTTTTTAATCTGGGTAAAGTTTAGAATATTGTTTGTCCTAGGTGTACACAATCTGGTTCATTTGTACATTATGTCTGTCTCTTAATGTACAGATCCTCTTCCCATGTAAAATATTACAGTGTTCCATCGACCTCCCTTGCTATATGTTCGGTCTCTTTGATACATGTATATAATATGTATGTGTATATGTATAGTAACACTAATCTTCATTTCTCAATTTCCCCCCTCCTTTCCTTTCAGATGAGGATAGTTTGTTTTCTAAGCCTGTGAGTGTCTTTCTCTTTGGAAATATGTTCATCTGTGTCAGTTATTAGATAATGCCATAAGTGACAATATAGGATAAAGGTGTTTTGCCTTCCGACCTACTTCATGTTTTGTGATTATCTCCAGGCTCATGTACGGTGCCTCAAAGAGCAGTGCTTCAATGTTTTCCATGGCTAATATTCCATTGTGTGCATGGACCACTTCTTCTTGGTGCATTCCTCTGTTGATGGACATTTTCGTTGCTTCCAAGTGTTGCCTCTGGTAAGTATTGCTGGAGTGCAGGATTGCCAGCCTGTGATTTTTGATTTTCATTTTCTCAGGTGATAGACCCAGCAGTGGGTATGATTGATTGACTGGTATGGTAGCTCAACGTTTACCTTTTCAAGGCACCTCAATTGTGTTTTCATTAGTGGCTCTTACCATGTCCCCCTTAGAATCGAGGGTATGCATTTCTCCACAATCACGTCAGCATTTATTGTTTGCAGCATTTTTGTTGATGGCCATTCTGACTGGTGTGAGCTGATAGGTTTTTGTAATTTGGGTTTACATGTCTGTAAAAATTCCTACAATTCATCATTTCTCCACGGCCTTTTCTTTTCTGTTAAAAGAAAAAAGCAAAAAAGGGTTAGTATAATATACCTCTTCCAATTTTCCTTTTGGGAGGTTGCACTCTAGAAATTTTTGGTCGATTTTCGACCTCAGCATTTTTTGGAGGGCCGGTGTCATTTACAGACCTGCAGTTGGTGAATATTTAGTGACCTTTTGCAGTGGGTTTAAAGCTGCTGTTGTGGGAAACGGCCACAAGGATGCAGCATTTCTCCATTCCCAAATCTGGGTACTAGGGCAGCAGAGCCGTTCTGGAAGTCGTTTGCCTAGGTTGTAAATTTGAATGGAATGTGCCAGGAAAACCCCCCATAAGTTTATGTCTCATTACTCCTAGTTCGTTGTTTTAATTTTTTCAATTTGGGTAATGGTTAGAATGTTGCTTGTCCAAGGTGTACACACTCTGGTTCATCTACATATTCTATATACCTATTTATGTAGAGATCCTCTTGCCGTGTAAATTATTACAGAGTGTTCCGTCAACCTTTCTTGCTATATGGTCGGTCTTTTTGATATATGTATATCATATGTATTTGTATACATATGGTAAGACTAATCTTCATTTATCCATTTCCCCCACCTTTCCTTTCAGATAAGCATAGTTTTTTTTTTTTGAGTAAGTCTGTGATTGACTTTCTCTGTGGAAATATGTTCATTTGTGTCAGTTATTAGATAACGCCTATAAGTGATATCATAGGATATAGGACTTTTACTTTCCGACTTACCTCATGTTATGTGATTATCTCCGAGATCATCTATGGTGCCTCAAAGAGCACTGTTTCATTGTTTTCCATGGCTAGTTTTCATTGTGTACATGGACCACTTCTTCTTTATCCTTTCATCTGTTGATGGACATTTTGGTTGCTTCACTGTCTTGTCTATTGTGAATAAGGCTGCAGTGCAGCTTTTGCAGCCCGGGTCTTCTTCATTCTGGTCTTCTCAGGTGAGAGGCCCATTGGTGCACCTGCTGGATTGAATGATACCTCAATTTTTCCTTTTAAACGCAGCTCCTTTCTGTTCTCATTATTAGCGTTTAACCCTTTTACATCTCACCAGCAGCTAGAGGGTACACAGTTCTCTGAAACCTCTTCAGCATTTATTGTTTGTAGACTTTTTGCCAATGGTCAGTCGACTGGTGCGAGTTGAAAACCTTTTGTAGATTAGATTGCATGAGTCTAATACTTCCTGAGGCTGAGCTTTTATCCGTTTTCCTTTCTTTAAAAAGAGAGTGAGTAAAACTTACCTCTTCATAGTATCTTCTTGAAAATGTTGCCTGTTTTGAATTTTTTTTTATCCTTTCCCTACCTCAGCACAATTTTGAGGGCAGGTGTCCTTTACAGCCCTGAGTCCTTGTGAATGGTAAGTGACCATTAGCTGTGGGTTAAAAGCTGCTCTTGCGGGAATCGGCCACAAGGCGGCAGCATTTCTCCTTTACCAAATCTGGTTACTAGGGCAACAGAGCCTTACTGGAAGTGGTGTTCTAGGTTGTAAATTAGAATGGAATGTGCGAGGAAAAAGCCCTTTAAGTTTATGTCTCATTACTTCTTGTTGGTATTTTTAACTTAATTGTTATTTTTTATCACAGCAAACTTGATTACAATGTTTTGTTTGTTCTCGGTGTGCAAGATGTGGTTCTTTCACACATATACATATATCTATTCTTCTTCGGATCCTTTTCCCATGTAGGTTATGACACAATGTTGAGTAGTCTTCTCTTGGTATTGCGTAGGTCTTTGGTGATTATATATTTCACATGTGTTTGTATCTCTCTGTTAACCTCAATATGGTAAGGTATCCAATCCTCACACCTTTCTATTTGGTGAACCATCAGTTTTTTTAATGAATCTATGACAGTGTTTCTCTGTGGAAATATCTTTGTTTGTATCATTTTTTAGGTAACCCCTATATGTGATATGATAGGATATGTGTCTTTCTCTTTCTCACTTGCTCCAAATTGCGTGATTACTTCTAGACTCATCTATGGTGCTGCAAATGGCATTGTTTCCTTTTTTCACTAGCTCATATTCCATCTGTACAGGTAGCAGTTCTTCTTTGTCCACCCATCTGTCGGTGGACCTTTTGGTTACTTCCATATCTTGGCTATTGTAATACTATGCAATGCAGATTTGCGTGCCTGTGTCCTTCCAATTCTGTCTTCTTAGTTTAGAGGTCCAGGAATAGGTCCGCTGGATCATATGGTAGCTCAATGTTGACCTTTTAAAGGCACCTCTGTTCTGTTCTCCTTAGTGGCTCTTTCCAGGTTACGTCCCACTTAAAGTGGAGGGTATGTATTTCTTCCCAGCACCTTCAGCATTTATTCTTTGTAGTTTCTGCTGATGGTTATTCTGAGTGGTGTGAGCTGATACCTCTTTGTGGTTGAATTTGCATGTGTCTCATAATGCGTAGAAATTGAGCTTTAAGACATGTGCTTTTTATTTTTCCAGCTGTGATTAGAGCTTATTTCTTCAAAGTGTTTTCTTAAAGTATGTGTCACCACTTGCAATATTTTGGCCATTATCTCCCTCAAGACATTTTGAGGGCAGGTTTCATTTACAGCCCTGCAGTACTTGTTCGTATGAAGTGACCATTAGCTCAGGCTTTAAACCTGCTTTTGCAGGTATCGGCCAAAGAGCGGCAGCCTTTCTACGTTCCCCTTGCTGGTACTAGGGAAACAGACCTACCGGCCGGTGGTGTTCTTCGGTTATAAATTAGAGTGCAATGTGCCCGGATAAACCCACAAATGTTGATGTCTCCTTGCTTTTGTTTGTTTTTAAATTGAGTTTATATTTATTATTAGAGTAATATTCCATTGTGTACGTGGACCACTTCTTCTTGGTGCATTCCTCGGTTGATGGACATTTTCATTGCTTCCAAGTGCTGGCTATGGTAAATCTTGCTGGCGTACAGGTGTGCCAGCCTGTGACTTTTGGATTCTCATTTTTGCAGGTGCTAGGCCAAGCAGTGGTTGTGATTGATTGACTGGTAGCTCAATGTTTCCCTTTCCAAAGCACCTACACTGTGTTTTCATTAGTGGCTCTTTACATGCCCCCCCTTACAACCGAGGGTACGCATTTCTCCACACTCCCTTCACCATTTGTTTTTTGCAGCATTTTTCCTAATGGCCATTCTGACTGCTGTGAGCTGATAGGTTTTTGTAATATGGGTATGCATGTCATTAAAATTTTTAAAATTCGTCATATTCCTATGCTTTTTTCTTTTCTCTTAAAAGAAAAAACCGTGAGTACAATATAGCTCTTGAAATTGTCTTCTTCGAAGGTTGCCCTCTTCTGAATTTTTTGGTCGATTTTTGACCCCAGAAATTTTCTGGAGGGCAGGTGCCATTTACAGAACTGCAAGTTGGTGAAAATTTAGTGACTTTTGCAGTGGGTTCAAAGCTGCTGTTGTGGGAAACGGCCACAAGGAGGTAGCACTTCTCCATTCCCCAATCTGGGTACTAGGGCAGCAGAGCCTTTCTGGAAGTCATTGTCCTAGGTTGCAAATTAGAATGGAATTTGCCTGGAGAAATCCCCATAAGTTTATGTCTCATTACTTCTTCTTGGTTTTTAAATTTTTTTTTAATCTGGGTAAAGTTTAGAATATTGTTTGTCCTAGGTGTACACAATCTGGTTCATTTGTACATTATGTCTGTCTCTTAATGTACAGATCCTCTTCCCATGTAAAATATTACAGTATTCCATCGACCTCCCTTGCTATATGTTCGGTCTCTTTGATACATGTATATAATATGTATGTGTATATGTATAGTAACACTAATCTTCATTTCTCAATTTCCCCCCTCCTTTCCTTTCAGATGAGGATAGTTTGTTTTCTAAGCCTGTGAGTGTCTTTCTCTTTGGAAATATGTTCATCTGTGTCAGTTTTTAGATAATGCCATAAGTGACAATATAGGATAAAGGTGTTTTGCCTTCCGACCTACTTCATGTTTTGTGATTATCTCCAGGCTCATGTACGGTGCCTCAAAGAGCAGTGCTTCAATGTTTTCCATGGCTAATATTCCATTGTGTGCATGGACCACTTCTTCTTGGTGCATTCCTCTGTTGATGGACATTTTCGTTGCTTCCAAGTGTTGCCTCTGGTAAGTATTGCTGGAGTGCAGGATTGCCAGCCTGTGATTTTTGATTTTCATTTTCTCAGGTGATAGACCCAGCAGTGGGTATGATTGATTGACTGGTATGGTAGCTCAACGTTTACCTTTTCAAGGCACCTCAATTGTGTTTTCATTAGTGGCTCTTACCATGTCCCCCTTAGAATCGAGGGTATGCATTTCTCCACAATCACGTCAGCATTTATTGTTTGCAGCATTTTTGTTGATGGCCATTCTGACTGGTGTGAGCTGATAGGTTTTTGTAATTTGGGTTTACATGTCTGTAAAAATTCCTACAATTCATCATTTCTCCACGGCCTTTTCTTTTCTGTTAAAAGAAAAAAGCAAAAAAGGGTTAGTATAATATACCTCTTCCAATTTTCCTTTTGGGAGGTTGCACTCTAGAAATTTTTGGTCGATTTTCGACCTCAGCATTTTTTGGAGGGCCGGTGTCATTTACAGACCTGCAGTTGGTGAATATTTAGTGACCTTTTGCAGTGGGTTTAAAGCTGCTGTTGTGGGAAACGGCCACAAGGATGCAGCATTTCTCCATTCCCAAATCTGGGTACTAGGGCAGCAGAGCCGTTCTGGAAGTCGTTTGCCTAGGTTGTAAATTTGAATGGAATGTGCCAGGAAAACCCCCCATAAGTTTATGTCTCATTACTCCTAGTTCGTTGTTTTAATTTTTTCAGTTGGGGTAATGGTTAGAATGTTGCTTGTCCAAGGTGTACACACTCTGGTTCATCTCCATATTCTATATACCTATTTATGTAGAGATCCTCTTCCCGTGTAAATTATTACAGAGTGTTCCGTAAACCTTCCTTGCTATATGGTCGGTCTTTTTGATATATGTATATCATATGTATTTGTATACATATGGTAAGACTAATCTTCATTTATCCATTTCCCCCACCTTTCCTTTTAGATAAGCATAGTTTTTTTTTTAATAAGTCTGTGATTGAATTTCTGTGTGGAAATATGTTCATTTGTGTCAGTTATTAGATAACGCCTATAAGTGATATCATAGGATATAGGAGTTTTACTTTCCGACTTACCTCATGTTCTGTGATTATCGCCAAGATCATCTATGGTGCCTCAAAGAGCACTGTTTCATTGTTTTCCATGGCTAGTTTTCATTGTGTACATGGACCACTTCTTCTTTATCCTTTCATCTGTTGATGGACATTTTGGTTGCTTCACTGTCTTGTCTATTGTGAATAAGGCTGCAGTGCAGCTTTTGCAGCCTGGATCTTCTTCATTCTGGTCTTCTCAGGTGAGAGGCCCATTGGTGCACCTGCTGGATTGAATGATACCTCAATTCTTCCTTTTAAACGCAGCTCCTTTCTTTTCTCATTATCAGCGTTTAACCCTTTTACATCTCACCAGCAGCTAGAGGTTACACAGTTCTCTGAAACCTCTTCAGCATTTATTGTTTGTAGACTCTTTGCCAATGGTCAGTCGACTGGTGCGAGTTGAAAACATTTTGTACATTAGGTTGCATGAGTCTAATACTTCCTGAGGCTGAGCTTTTATCCGTTTTCCTTTCTTTAAAAAGACAGTGAATAAAACTTACCTCTTCACAGTATCTTCTTGAAAATTTTGCCTGTTTTGAATTTTTTTTATCCATTCCCTACCTCTGCACAATTTTGAGGGCAGGTGTCCTTTACAGCCCTGAGTCCTTGTGAATGGTAATTGACCATTAGCTGTGGGTTAAAAGCTGCTCTTGCGGGAATCGGCCACAAGGCGGCAGCATTTCTCCTTTACCAAATCTGGTTACTAGGGCAACAGAGCCTTACTGGAAGTGGTGTTCTAGGTTGTAAATTAGAATGGAATGTGCGAGGAAAAAGCCCTTTAAGTTTATGTCTCATTACTTCTTGTTGGTATTTTTAACTTAATTGTTATTTTTTATCACAGCAAACTTGATTACAATGTTTTGTTTGTTCTCGGTGTGCAAGATGTGGTTCTTTCACACATATACATATATCTATTCTTCTTCGGATCCTTTTCCCATGTAGGTTATGACACAATGTTGAGTAGTCTTCTCTTGGTATTGCGTAGGTCTTTGGTGATTATATATTTCACATGTGTTTGTATCTCTCTGTTAACCTCAATATGGTAAGGTATCCAATCCTCACACCTTTCTATTTGGTGAACCATAAGTTTTTTTAAATGAATCTATGATAGTGTTTCTCTGTGGAAATATCTTTGTTTGTATCATTTTTTAGGTAACCCCTATATGTGATATGATAGGATATGTGTCTTTCTCTTTCTCACTTGCTCCAAATTGCGTGATTACTTCTAGACTCATCTATGGTGCTGCAAATGGCATTGTTTCATTTTTTCACTAGCTCATATTCCATCTGTACAGGCAGCAGTTCTTCTTTGTCCACCCATCTGTCGGTGGACCTTTTGGTTACTTCCATATCTTGGCTATTGTAATACTATGCAATGCAGATTTGCGTGCCTGTGTCCTTCCAATTCTGTCTTCTTAGTTTAGAGGTCCAGGAATAGGTCCGCTGGATCATATGGTAGCTCAATGTTGACCTTTTAAAGGCACCTCTGTCCTGTTCTCCTTAGTGGCTCTTTCCAGGTTACGTCCCCCTTAAAGTGGAGGGTATGTATTTCTTCCCAGCACCTTCAGCATTTATTCTTTGTAGTTTCTGCTGATGGTTATTCTGAGTGGTGTGAGCTGATACCTCTTTGTGGTTGAATTTGCATGTGTCTCATAATGCGTAGAAATTGAGCTTTAAGACATGTGCTTTTTATTTTTCCAGCTGTGATTAGAGCTTATTTCTTCAAAGTGTTTCCTTAAAGTATGTGTCACCACTTGCAATATTTTGGCCATTATCTCCCTCAAGACATTTTGAGGGCAGGTTTCATTTACAGCCCTGCAGTACTTGTTCGTATGAAGTGACCATTAGCTCAGGCTTTAAACCTGCTTTTGCAGGTATCGGCCAAAGAGCGGCAGCCTTTCTACGTTCCCCTTGCTGGTACTAGGGAAACAGACCTACCGGCCGGTGGTGTTCTTCGGTTATAAATTAGAGTGCAATGTGCCCGGATAAACCCACAAATGTTGATGTCTCCTTGCTTTTGTTTGTTTTTAAATTGAGTTTATATTTATTATTAGAGTAATATTCCATTGTGTACGTGGACCACTCCTTCTTGGTGCATTCCTCGGTTGATGGACATTTTCATTGCTTCCAAGTGCTGGCTATGGTAAATCTTGCTGGCGTACAGGTGTGCCAGCCTGTGACTTTTGGATTCTCATTTTTGCAGGTGCTAGGCCAAGCAGTGGTTGTGATTGATTGACTGGTAGCTCAATGTTTCCCTTTCCAAAGCACCTACACTGTGTTTTCATTAGTGGCTCTTTACATGCCCCCCCTTACAACCGAGGGTACGCATTTCTCCACACTCCCTTCACCATTTGTTTTTTGCAGCATTTTTCCTAATGGCCATTCTGACTGCTGTGAGCTGATAGGTTTTTGTAATATGGGTATGCATGTCATTAAAATTTTTAAAATTCGTCATATTCCTATGCTTTTTTCTTTTCTCTTAAAAGAAAAAACCGTGAGTACAATATAGCTCTTGAAATTGTCTTCTTCGAAGGTTGCCCTCTTCTGAATTTTTTGGTCGATTTTTGACCCCAGAAATTTTCTGGAGGGCAGGTGCCATTTACAGAACTGCTAGTTGGTGAAAATTTAGTGACCTTTTGCAGTGGGTTCAAAGCTGCTGTTGTGGGAAACGGCCACAAGGAGGTAGCACTTCTCCATTCCCCAATCTGGGTACTAGGGCAGCAGAGCCTTTCTGGAAGTCATTGTCCTAGGTTGCAAATTAGAATGGAATTTGCCAGGAGAAATCCCCATAAGTTTATGTCTCATTACTTCTTCTTGGTTTTTAAATTTTTTTTTAATCTGGGTAAAGTTTAGAATATTGTTTGTCCTAGGTGTACACAATCTGGTTCATTTGTACATTATGTCTGTCTCTTAATGTACAGATCCTCTTCCCATGTAAAATATTACAGTGTTCCGTCGACCTCCCTTGCTATATGTTCGGTCTCTTTGATACATGTATATAATATGTATGTGTATATGTATAGTAACACTAATCTTCATTTCTCAATTTCCCCCCTCCTTTCCTTTCAGATGAGGATAGTTTGTTTTCTAAGCCTGTGAGTGTCTTTCTCTTTGGAAATATGTTCATCTGTGTCAGTTATTAGATAATGCCATAAGTGACAATATAGGATATAGGTGTTTTGCCTTCCGACCTACTTCATGTTTTGTGATTATCTCCAGGCTCATGTACGGTGCCTCAAAGAGCAGTGCTTCAATGTTTTCCATGGCTAATATTCCATTGTGTGCATGGACCACTTCTTCTTGGTGCATTCCTCTGTTGATGGACATTTTCGTTGCTTCCAAGTGTTGCCTCTGGTAAGTATTGCTGGAGTGCAGGATTGCCAGCCTGTGATTTTTGATTTTCATTTTCTCAGGTGATAGACCCAGCAGTGGGTATGATTGATTGACTGGTATGGTAGCTCAACGTTTACCTTTTCAAGGCACCTCAATTGTGTTTTCATTAGTGGCTCTTACCATGTCCCCCTTAGAATCGAGGGTATGCCTTTCTCCACAATCACGTCAGCATTTATTGTTTGCAGCATTTTTGTTGATGGCCATTCTGACTGGTGTGAGCTGATAGGTTTTTGTAATTTGGGTTTACATGTCTGTAAAAATTCCTACAATTCATCATTTCTCCACGGCCTTTTCTTTTCTGTTAAAAGAAAAAAGCAAAAAAGGGTTAGTATAATATACCTCTTCCAATTTTCCTTTTGGGAGGTTGCACTCTAGAAATTTTTGGTCGATTTTCGACCTCAGCATTTTTTGGAGGGCCGGTGTCATTTACAGACCTGCAGTTGGTGAATATTTAGTGACCTTTTGCAGTGGGTTTAAAGCTGCTGTTGAGGGAAACGGCCACAAGGATGCAGCATTTCTCCATTCCCAAATCTGGGTACTAGGGCAGCAGAGCCGTTCTGGAAGTCGTTTGCCTAGGTTGTAAATTTGAATGGAATGTGCCAGGAAAACCCCCCATAAGTTTATGTCTCATTACTCCTAGTTCGTTGTTTTAATATTTTCAGTTGGGGTAATGGTTAGAATGTTGCTTGTCCAAGGTGTACACACTCTGGTTCATCTCCATATTCTATATACCTATTTATGTAGAGATCCTCTTGCCGTGTAAATTATTACAGAGTGTTCCGTAAACCTTCCTTGCTATATGGTCGGTCTTTTTGATATATGTATATCATATGTATTTGTATACATATGGTAAGACTAATCTTCATTTATCCATTTCCCCCACCTTTCCTTTTAGATAAGCATAGTTTTTTTTTTTTTTTAATAAGTCTGTGATTGACTTTCTCTGTGGAAATATGTTCATTTGTGTCTGTTATTAGATAACGCCTATAAGTGATATCATAGGATATAGGACTTTTACTTTCCGACTTACCTCATGTTCTGTGATTATCTCTAAGATCATCTATGGTGCCTCAAAGAGCACTGTTTCATTGTTTTCCATGGCTAGTTTTCATTGTGTACATGGACCACTTCTTCTTTATCCTTTCATCTGTTGATGGACATTTTGGTTGCTTCACTGTCTTGTCTATTGTGAATAAGGCTGCAGTGCAGCTTTTGCAGCCCGGGTCTTCTTCATTCTGGTCTTCTCAGGTGAGAGGCCCATTGGTGCACCTGCTGGATTGAATGATACCTCAATTTTTCCTTTTAAACGCAGCTCCTTTCTGTTCTCATTATTAGCGTTTAACCCTTTTACATCTCACCAGCAGCTAGAGGGTACACAGTTCTCTGAAACCTCTTCAGCATTTATTGTTTGTAGACTTTTTGCCAATGGTCAGTCGACTGGTGCGAGTTGAAAACCTTTTGTAGATTAGATTGCATGAGTCTAATACTTCCTGAGGCTGAGCTTTTATCCGTTTTCCTTTCTTTAAAAAGAGAGTGAGTAAAACTTACCTCTTCATAGTATCTTCTTGAAAATGTTGCCTGTTTTGAATTTTTTTTTATCCTTTCCCTACCTCAGCACAATTTTGAGGGCAGGTGTCCTTTACAGCCCTGAGTCCTTGTGAATGGTAAGTGACCATTAGCTGTGGGTTAAAAGCTGCTCTTGCGGGAATCGGCCACAAGGCGGCAGCATTTCTCCTTTACCAAATCTGGTTACTAGGGCAACAGAGCCTTACTGGAAGTGGTGTTCTAGGTTGTAAATTAGAATGGAATGTGCGAGGAAAAAGCCCTTTAAGTTTATGTCTCATTACTTCTTGTTGGTATTTTTAACTTAATTGTTAATTTTTATCACAGCAAACTTGATTACAATGTTTTGTTTGTTCTCGGTGTGCAAGATGTGGTTCTTTCACACATATACATATATCTATTCTTCTTCGGATCCTTTTCCCATGTAGGTTATGACACAATGTTGAGTAGTCTTCTCTTGGTATTGCGTAGGTCTTTGGTGATTATGTATTTCACATGTGTTTGTATCTCTCTGTTAACCTCAATATGGTAAGGTATCCAATCCTCACACCTTTCTATTTGGTGAACCATAAGTTTTTTTAAATGAATCTATGATAGTGTTTCTCTGTGGAAATATCTTTGTTTGTATCATTTTTTAGGTAACCCCTATATGTGATATGATAGGATATGTGTCTTTCTCTTTCTCTCTTGCTCCAAATTGCGTGATTACTTCTAGACTCATCTATGGTGCTGCAAATGGCATTGTTTCATTTTTTCACTAGCTCATATTCCATCTGTACAGGTAGCAGTTCTTCTTTGTCCACCCATCTGTCGGTGGACCTTTTGGTTACTTCCATATCTTGGCTATTGTAATACTATGCAATGCAGATTTGCGTGCCTGTGTCCTTCCAATTCTGTCTTCTTAGTTTAGAGGTCCAGGAATAGGTCCGCTGGATCATATGGTAGCTCAATGTTGACCTTTTAAAGGCACCTCTGTCCTGTTCTCCTTAGTGGCTCTTTCCAGGTTACGTCCCCCTTAAAGTGGAGGGTATGTATTTCTTCCCAGCACCTTCAGCATTTATTCTTTGTAGTTTCTGCTGATGGTTATTCTGAGTGGTGTGAGCTGATACCTCTTTGTGGTTGAATTTGCATGTGTCTCATAATGCGTAGAAATTGAGCTTTAAGACATGTGCTTTTTATTTTTCCAGCTGTGATTAGAGCTTATTTCTTCAAAGTGTTTCCTTAAAGTATGTGTCACCACTTGCAATATTTTGGCCATTATCTCCCTCAAGACATTTTGAGGGCAGGTTTCATTTACAGCCCTGCAGTACTTGTTCGTATGAAGTGACCATTAGCTCAGGCTTTAAACCTGCTTTTGCAGGTATCGGCCAAAGAGCGGCAGCCTTTCTACGTTCCCCTTGCTGGTACTAGGGAAACAGACCTACCGGCCGGTGGTGTTCTTCGGTTATAAATTAGAGTGCAATGTGCCCGGATAAACCCACAAATGTTGATGTCTCCTTGCTTTTGTTTGTTTTTAAATTGAGTTTATATTTATTATTAGAGTAATATTCCATTGTGTACGTGGACCACTTCTTCTTGGTGCATTCCTCGGTTGATGGACATTTTCATTGCTTCCAAGTGCTGGCTATGGTAAATCTTGCTGGCGTACAGGTGTGCCAGCCTGTGACTTTTGGATTCTCATTTTTGCAGGTGCTAGGCCAAGCAGTGGTTGTGATTGATTGACTGGTAGCTCAATGTTTCCCTTTCCAAAGCACCTACACTGTGTTTTCATTAGTGGCTCTTTACATGCCCCCCCTTACAACCGAGGGTACGCATTTCTCCACACTCCCTTCACCATTTGTTTTTTGCAGCATTTTTCCTAATGGCCATTCTGACTGCTGTGAGCTGATAGGTTTTTGTAATATGGGTATGCATGTCATTAAAATTTTTAAAATTCGTCATATTCCTATGCTTTTTTCTTTTCTCTTAAAAGAAAAAACCGTGAGTACAATATAGCTCTTGAAATTGTCTTCTTCGAAGGTTGCCCTCTTCTGAATTTTTTGGTCGATTTTTGACCCCAGAAATTTTCTGGAGGGCAGGTGCCATTTACAGAACTGCAAGTTGGTGAAAATTTAGTGACTTTTGCAGTGGGTTCAAAGCTGCTGTTGTGGGAAACGGCCACAAGGAGGTAGCACTTCTCCATTCCCCAATCTGGGTACTAGGGCAGCAGAGCCTTTCTGGAAGTCATTGTCCTAGGTTGCAAATTAGAATGGAATTTGCCAGGAGAAATCCCCATAAGTTTATGTCTCATTACTTCTTCTTGGTTTTTAAATTTTTTTTTAATCTGGGTAAAGTTTAGAATATTGTTTGTCCTAGGTGTACACAATCTGGTTCATTTGTACATTATGTCTGTCTCTTAATGTACAGATCCTCTTCCCATGTAAAATATTACAGTGTTCCATCGACCTCCCTTGCTATATGTTCGGTCTCTTTGATACATGTATATAATATGTATGTGTATATGTATAGTAACACTAATCTTCATTTCTCAATTTCCCCCCTCCTTTCCTTTCAGATGAGGATAGTTTGTTTTCTAAGCCTGTGAGTGTCTTTCTCTTTGGAAATATGTTCATCTGTGTCAGTTATTAGATAATGCCATAAGTGACAATATAGGATAAAGGTGTTTTGCCTTCCGACCTACTTCATGTTTTGTGATTATCTCCAGGCTCATGTACGGTGCCTCAAAGAGCAGTGCTTCAATGTTTTCCATGGCTAATATTCCATTGTGTGCATGGACCACTTCTTCTTGGTGCATTCCTCTGTTGATGGACATTTTCGTTGCTTCCAAGTGTTGCCTCTGGTAAGTATTGCTGGAGTGCAGGATTGCCAGCCTGTGATTTTTGATTTTCATTTTCTCAGGTGATAGACCCAGCAGTGGGTATGATTGATTGACTGGTATGGTAGCTCAACGTTTACCTTTTCAAGGCACCTCAATTGTGTTTTCATTAGTGGCTCTTACCATGTCCCCCTTAGAATCGAGGGTATGCATTTCTCCACAATCACGTCAGCATTTATTGTTTGCAGCATTTTTGTTGATGGCCATTCTGACTGGTGTGAGCTGATAGGTTTTTGTAATTTGGGTTTACATGTCTGTAAAAATTCCTACAATTCATCATTTCTCCACGGCCTTTTCTTTTCTGTTAAAAGAAAAAAGCAAAAAAGGGTTAGTATAATATACCTCTTCCAATTTTCCTTTTGGGAGGTTGCACTCTAGAAATTTTTGGTCGATTTTCGACCTCAGCATTTTTTGGAGGGCCGGTGTCATTTACAGACCTGCAGTTGGTGAATATTTAGTGACCTTTTGCAGTGGGTTTAAAGCTGCTGTTGTGGGAAACGGCCACAAGGATGCAGCATTTCTCCATTCCCAAATCTGGGTACTAGGGCAGCAGAGCCGTTCTGGAAGTCGTTTGCCTAGGTTGTAAATTTGAATGGAATGTGCCAGGAAAACCCCCCATAAGTTTATGTCTCATTACTCCTAGTTCGTTGTTTTAATTTTTTCAATTTGGGTAATGGTTAGAATGTTGCTTGTCCAAGGTGTACACACTCTGGTTCATCTACATATTCTATATACCTATTTATGTAGAGATCCTCTTGCCGTGTAAATTATTACAGAGTGTTCCGTCAACCTTTCTTGCTATATGGTCGGTCTTTTTGATATATGTATATCATATGTATTTGTATACATATGGTAAGACTAATCTTCATTTATCCATTTCCCCCACCTTTCCTTTCAGATAAGCATAGTTTTTTTTTTTTGAGTAAGTCTGTGATTGACTTTCTCTGTGGAAATATGTTCATTTGTGTCAGTTATTAGATAACGCCTATAAGTGATATCATAGGATATAGGACTTTTACTTTCCGACTTACCTCATGTTATGTGATTATCTCCGAGATCATCTATGGTGCCTCAAAGAGCACTGTTTCATTGTTTTCCATGGCTAGTTTTCATTGTGTACATGGACCACTTCTTCTTTATCCTTTCATCTGTTGATGGACATTTTGGTTGCTTCACTGTCTTGTCTATTGTGAATAAGGCTGCAGTGCAGCTTTTGCAGCCCGGGTCTTCTTCATTCTGGTCTTCTCAGGTGAGAGGCCCATTGGTGCACCTGCTGGATTGAATGATACCTCAATTTTTCCTTTTAAACGCAGCTCCTTTCTGTTCTCATTATTAGCGTTTAACCCTTTTACATCTCACCAGCAGCTAGAGGGTACACAGTTCTCTGAAACCTCTTCAGCATTTATTGTTTGTAGACTTTTTGCCAATGGTCAGTCGACTGGTGCGAGTTGAAAACCTTTTGTAGATTAGATTGCATGAGTCTAATACTTCCTGAGGCTGAGCTTTTATCCGTTTTCCTTTCTTTAAAAAGAGAGTGAGTAAAACTTACCTCTTCATAGTATCTTCTTGAAAATGTTGCCTGTTTTGAATTTTTTTTTATCCTTTCCCTACCTCAGCACAATTTTGAGGGCAGGTGTCCTTTACAGCCCTGAGTCCTTGTGAATGGTAAGTGACCATTAGCTGTGGGTTAAAAGCTGCTCTTGCGGGAATCGGCCACAAGGCGGCAGCATTTCTCCTTTACCAAATCTGGTTACTAGGGCAACAGAGCCTTACTGGAAGTGGTGTTCTAGGTTGTAAATTAGAATGGAATGTGCGAGGAAAAAGCCCTTTAAGTTTATGTCTCATTACTTCTTGTTGGTATTTTTAACTTAATTGTTATTTTTTATCACAGCAAACTTGATTACAATGTTTTGTTTGTTCTCGGTGTGCAAGATGTGGTTCTTTCACACATATACATATATCTATTCTTCTTCGGATCCTTTTCCCATGTAGGTTATGACACAATGTTGAGTAGTCTTCTCTTGGTATTGCGTAGGTCTTTGGTGATTATATATTTCACATGTGTTTGTATCTCTCTGTTAACCTCAATATGGTAAGGTATCCAATCCTCACACCTTTCTATTTGGTGAACCATCAGTTTTTTTAATGAATCTATGACAGTGTTTCTCTGTGGAAATATCTTTGTTTGTATCATTTTTTAGGTAACCCCTATATGTGATATGATAGGATATGTGTCTTTCTCTTTCTCACTTGCTCCAAATTGCGTGATTACTTCTAGACTCATCTATGGTGCTGCAAATGGCATTGTTTCCTTTTTTCACTAGCTCATATTCCATCTGTACAGGTAGCAGTTCTTCTTTGTCCACCCATCTGTCGGTGGACCTTTTGGTTACTTCCATATCTTGGCTATTGTAATACTATGCAATGCAGATTTGCGTGCCTGTGTCCTTCCAATTCTGTCTTCTTAGTTTAGAGGTCCAGGAATAGGTCCGCTGGATCATATGGTAGCTCAATGTTGACCTTTTAAAGGCACCTCTGTTCTGTTCTCCTTAGTGGCTCTTTCCAGGTTACGTCCCACTTAAAGTGGAGGGTATGTATTTCTTCCCAGCACCTTCAGCATTTATTCTTTGTAGTTTCTGCTGATGGTTATTCTGAGTGGTGTGAGCTGATACCTCTTTGTGGTTGAATTTGCATGTGTCTCATAATGCGTAGAAATTGAGCTTTAAGACATGTGCTTTTTATTTTTCCAGCTGTGATTAGAGCTTATTTCTTCAAAGTGTTTTCTTAAAGTATGTGTCACCACTTGCAATATTTTGGCCATTATCTCCCTCAAGACATTTTGAGGGCAGGTTTCATTTACAGCCCTGCAGTACTTGTTCGTATGAAGTGACCATTAGCTCAGGCTTTAAACCTGCTTTTGCAGGTATCGGCCAAAGAGCGGCAGCCTTTCTACGTTCCCCTTGCTGGTACTAGGGAAACAGACCTACCGGCCGGTGGTGTTCTTCGGTTATAAATTAGAGTGCAATGTGCCCGGATAAACCCACAAATGTTGATGTCTCCTTGCTTTTGTTTGTTTTTAAATTGAGTTTATATTTATTATTAGAGTAATATTCCATTGTGTACGTGGACCACTTCTTCTTGGTGCATTCCTCGGTTGATGGACATTTTCATTGCTTCCAAGTGCTGGCTATGGTAAATCTTGCTGGCGTACAGGTGTGCCAGCCTGTGACTTTTGGATTCTCATTTTTGCAGGTGCTAGGCCAAGCAGTGGTTGTGATTGATTGACTGGTAGCTCAATGTTTCCCTTTCCAAAGCACCTACACTGTGTTTTCATTAGTGGCTCTTTACATGCCCCCCCTTACAACCGAGGGTACGCATTTCTCCACACTCCCTTCACCATTTGTTTTTTGCAGCATTTTTCCTAATGGCCATTCTGACTGCTGTGAGCTGATAGGTTTTTGTAATATGGGTATGCATGTCATTAAAATTTTTAAAATTCGTCATATTCCTATGCTTTTTTCTTTTCTCTTAAAAGAAAAAACCGTGAGTACAATATAGCTCTTGAAATTGTCTTCTTCGAAGGTTGCCCTCTTCTGAATTTTTTGGTCGATTTTTGACCCCAGAAATTTTCTGGAGGGCAGGTGCCATTTACAGAACTGCAAGTTGGTGAAAATTTAGTGACTTTTGCAGTGGGTTCAAAGCTGCTGTTGTGGGAAACGGCCACAAGGAGGTAGCACTTCTCCATTCCCCAATCTGGGTACTAGGGCAGCAGAGCCTTTCTGGAAGTCATTGTCCTAGGTTGCAAATTAGAATGGAATTTGCCTGGAGAAATCCCCATAAGTTTATGTCTCATTACTTCTTCTTGGTTTTTAAATTTTTTTTTAATCTGGGTAAAGTTTAGAATATTGTTTGTCCTAGGTGTACACAATCTGGTTCATTTGTACATTATGTCTGTCTCTTAATGTACAGATCCTCTTCCCATGTAAAATATTACAGTATTCCATCGACCTCCCTTGCTATATGTTCGGTCTCTTTGATACATGTATATAATATGTATGTGTATATGTATAGTAACACTAATCTTCATTTCTCAATTTCCCCCCTCCTTTCCTTTCAGATGAGGATAGTTTGTTTTCTAAGCCTGTGAGTGTCTTTCTCTTTGGAAATATGTTCATCTGTGTCAGTTTTTAGATAATGCCATAAGTGACAATATAGGATAAAGGTGTTTTGCCTTCCGACCTACTTCATGTTTTGTGATTATCTCCAGGCTCATGTACGGTGCCTCAAAGAGCAGTGCTTCAATGTTTTCCATGGCTAATATTCCATTGTGTGCATGGACCACTTCTTCTTGGTGCATTCCTCTGTTGATGGACATTTTCGTTGCTTCCAAGTGTTGCCTCTGGTAAGTATTGCTGGAGTGCAGGATTGCCAGCCTGTGATTTTTGATTTTCATTTTCTCAGGTGATAGACCCAGCAGTGGGTATGATTGATTGACTGGTATGGTAGCTCAACGTTTACCTTTTCAAGGCACCTCAATTGTGTTTTCATTAGTGGCTCTTACCATGTCCCCCTTAGAATCGAGGGTATGCATTTCTCCACAATCACGTCAGCATTTATTGTTTGCAGCATTTTTGTTGATGGCCATTCTGACTGGTGTGAGCTGATAGGTTTTTGTAATTTGGGTTTACATGTCTGTAAAAATTCCTACAATTCATCATTTCTCCACGGCCTTTTCTTTTCTGTTAAAAGAAAAAAGCAAAAAAGGGTTAGTATAATATACCTCTTCCAATTTTCCTTTTGGGAGGTTGCACTCTAGAAATTTTTGGTCGATTTTCGACCTCAGCATTTTTTGGAGGGCCGGTGTCATTTACAGACCTGCAGTTGGTGAATATTTAGTGACCTTTTGCAGTGGGTTTAAAGCTGCTGTTGTGGGAAACGGCCACAAGGATGCAGCATTTCTCCATTCCCAAATCTGGGTACTAGGGCAGCAGAGCCGTTCTGGAAGTCGTTTGCCTAGGTTGTAAATTTGAATGGAATGTGCCAGGAAAACCCCCCATAAGTTTATGTCTCATTACTCCTAGTTCGTTGTTTTAATTTTTTCAGTTGGGGTAATGGTTAGAATGTTGCTTGTCCAAGGTGTACACACTCTGGTTCATCTCCATATTCTATATACCTATTTATGTAGAGATCCTCTTCCCGTGTAAATTATTACAGAGTGTTCCGTAAACCTTCCTTGCTATATGGTCGGTCTTTTTGATATATGTATATCATATGTATTTGTATACATATGGTAAGACTAATCTTCATTTATCCATTTCCCCCACCTTTCCTTTTAGATAAGCATAGTTTTTTTTTTAATAAGTCTGTGATTGAATTTCTGTGTGGAAATATGTTCATTTGTGTCAGTTATTAGATAACGCCTATAAGTGATATCATAGGATATAGGAGTTTTACTTTCCGACTTACCTCATGTTCTGTGATTATCGCCAAGATCATCTATGGTGCCTCAAAGAGCACTGTTTCATTGTTTTCCATGGCTAGTTTTCATTGTGTACATGGACCACTTCTTCTTTATCCTTTCATCTGTTGATGGACATTTTGGTTGCTTCACTGTCTTGTCTATTGTGAATAAGGCTGCAGTGCAGCTTTTGCAGCCTGGATCTTCTTCATTCTGGTCTTCTCAGGTGAGAGGCCCATTGGTGCACCTGCTGGATTGAATGATACCTCAATTCTTCCTTTTAAACGCAGCTCCTTTCTTTTCTCATTATCAGCGTTTAACCCTTTTACATCTCACCAGCAGCTAGAGGTTACACAGTTCTCTGAAACCTCTTCAGCATTTATTGTTTGTAGACTCTTTGCCAATGGTCAGTCGACTGGTGCGAGTTGAAAACATTTTGTACATTAGGTTGCATGAGTCTAATACTTCCTGAGGCTGAGCTTTTATCCGTTTTCCTTTCTTTAAAAAGACAGTGAATAAAACTTACCTCTTCACAGTATCTTCTTGAAAATTTTGCCTGTTTTGAATTTTTTTTATCCATTCCCTACCTCTGCACAATTTTGAGGGCAGGTGTCCTTTACAGCCCTGAGTCCTTGTGAATGGTAATTGACCATTAGCTGTGGGTTAAAAGCTGCTCTTGCGGGAATCGGCCACAAGGCGGCAGCATTTCTCCTTTACCAAATCTGGTTTCTAGGGCAACAGAGCCTTACTGGAAGTGGTGTTCTAGGTTGTAAATTAGAATGGAATGTGCGAGGAAAAAGCCCTTTAAGTTTATCTCTCATTACTTCTTGTTGCTATTTTTAACTTAATTTTTAATTTTTATCACAGCAAACTTGATTACAATGTTTTGTTTGTTCTCGGTGTGCAAGATGTGGTTCTTTCACACATATACATATATCTATTCTTCTTCGGATCCTTTTCCCATGTAGGTTATGACACAATGTTGAGTAGTCTTCTCTTGGTATTGCGTAGGTCTTTGGTGATTATATATTTCACATGTGTTTGTATCTCTCTGTTAACCTCAATATGGTAAGGTATCCAATCCTCACACCTTTCTATTTGGTGAACCATAAGTTTTTTTAAATGAATCTATGATAGTGTTTCTCTGTGGAAATATCTTTGTTTGTATCATTTTTTAGGTAACCCCTATATGTGATATGATAGGATATGTGTCTTTCTCTTTCTCACTTGCTCCAAATTGCGTGATTACTTCTAGACTCATCTATGGTGCTGCAAATGGCATTGTTTCATTTTTTCACTAGCTCATATTCCATCTGTACAGGTAGCAGTTCTTCTTTGTCCACCCATCTGTCGGTGGACCTTATGGTTACTTCCATATCTTGGCTATTGTAATACTATGCAATGCAGATTTGCGTGCCTGTGTCCTTCCAATTCTGTCTTCTTAGTTTATAGGTCCAGGAATAGGTCTGCTGGATCATATGGTAGCTCAATGTTGACCTGTTAAAGGCACCTCTGTTCTGTTCTCCTTAGTGGCTCTTTCCAGGTTACGTCCCACTTAAAGTGGAGGGTATGTATTTCTTCCCAGCACCTTCAGCATTTATTCTTTGTAGTTTCTGCTGATGGTTATTCTGAGTGGTGTGAGCTGATACCTCTTTGTGGTTGAATTTGCATGTGTCTCATAATGCGTAGAAATTGAGCTTTAAGACATGTGCTTTTTATTTTTCCAGCTGTGATTAGAGCTTATTTCTTCAAAGTGTTTTCTTAAAGTATGTGTCACCACTTGAAATATTTTGGCCATTATCTCCCTCAAGACATTTTGAGGGCAGGTTTCATTTACAGCCCTGCAGTACTTGTTCGTATGAAGTGACCATTAGCTCAGGCTTTAAACCTGCTTTTGCAGGTATCGGCCAAAGAGCGGCAGGCTTTCTACGTTCCCCTTGCTGCTACTAGGGAAACAGACCTACCGGCCAGTGGTGTTCTTCGGTTATAAATTAGAGTGCAATGTGCCCGGATAAACCCACAAATGTTGATGTCTCCTTGCTTCTGTTTGTTTTTAAATTGAGTTTATATTTATTATTAGAGTAATATTCCATTGTGTACGTGGACCACTTCTTCTTGGTGCATTCCTCGGTTGATGGACATTTTCATTGCTTCCAAGTGCTGGCTATGGTAAATCTTGCTGGCGTACAGGTGTGCCAGCCTGTGACTTTTGGATTCTCATTTTTGCAGGTGCTAGGCCAAGCAGTGGTTGTGATTGATTGACTGGTAGCTCAATGTTTCCCTTTCCAAAGCACCTACACTGTGTTTTCATTAGTGGCTCTTTACATGCTCCCCCTTACAACCGAGGGTACGCATTTCTCCACACTCCCTTCACCATTTGTTTTTCGCAGCATTTTTCCTAATGGCCATTCTGACTGCTGTGAGCTGATAGGTTTTTGTAATATGGGTATGCATGTCATTAAAATTTTTAAAATTCGTCATATTCCTATGCTTTTTTCTTTTCTCTTAAAAGAAAAAAACGTGAGTACAATATAGCTCTTGAAATTGTCTTCTTCGAAGGTTGCCCTCTTCTGAATTTTTTGGTCGATTTTTGACCCCAGAAATTTTCTGGAGGGCAGGTGCCGTTTACCGAACTGCAAGTTGGTGAAAATTTAGTGAGCTTTTGCAGTGGGTTCAAAGCTGCTGTTGTGGGAAACGGCCACAAGGAGGTAGCACTTCTCCATTCCCCAATCTGGGTACTAGGGCAGCAGAGCCTTTCTGGAAGTCATTGTCCTACGTTGCAAATTAGAATGGAATTTGCCAGGAGAAATCCCCATAAGTTTATGTCTCATTACTTCTTCTTGGTTTTTAAATTTTTTTTAATCTGGGTAAAGTTTACAATATTGTTTGTCCTAGGTGTACACAATCTGGTTCATTTGTACATTATGTATGTCTATTAATGTACAGATCCTCTTCCCATGTAAAATATTACAGTGTTCCGTCGACCTCCCTTGCTATATGTTCGGTCTCTTGATACATGTATATAATATGTATGTATATATATATAGTAACACTAATCTTCATTTCTCAATTTCCCCCCTCCTTTCCTTTCAGATGAGCATAGTTTGTTTTCTACGCCTGTGAGTGTCTTTCTCTTTGGAAATATGTTCATCTGTGTCAGTTATTAGATAATGCCATAAGTGACAATATAGGATATAGGTGTTTTGCCTTCCGACCTACTTCATGTTTTGTGATTATCTCCAGGCTCATGTACGGTGCCTCAAAGAGCAGTGCTTCAATGTTTTCCATGGCTAATATTCCATTGTGTGCATGGACCACTTCTTCTTGGTGCATTCCTCTGTTGATGGACATTTTCGTTGCCTCCAAGTGTTGCCTCTGGTAAATATTGCTGGAGTGCAGGATTGCCAGCCTGTGATTTTGTATTTTCATTTTCTCAGGTGATAGACCCAGCAGTGGGTATGATTGATTGACTGGTATGGTAGCTCAACGTTTACCTTTTCAAGGCACCTCAATTGTGTTTTCATTAGTGGCTCTTACCATGTCCCCCTTAGAATCGAGGGTATGCATTTCTCCACAATCACGTCAGCATTTATTGTTTGCAGCATTTTTGTTGATGGCCATTCTGACTGGTGTGAGCTGATAGGTTTTTGTAATTTGGGTTTACATGTCTGTAAAAATTCCTACAATTCATCATTTCTCCACGGCCTTTTCTTTTCTGTTAAAAGAAAAAAGCAAAAAAGGGTTAGTACAATATACCTCTTCCAATTTTCCTTTTGGGAGGTTGCACTCTATAAATTTTTGGTCGATTTTCGACCTCAGCATTTTTTGGAGGGCCGGTGTCATTTACAGACCTGCAGTTGGTGAATATTTAGTGACCTTTTGCAGTGGGTTTAAAGCTGCTGTTGTGGGAAACGGCCACAAGGATGCAGCATTACTCCATTCCCAAATCTGGGTACTAGGGCAGCAGAGCCGTTCTGGAAGTCGTTTGCCTAGGTTGTAAATTTGAATGGAATGTGCCAGGAAAACCCCCCATAAGTTTATGTCTCATTACTCCTAGTTCGTTGTTTTAATTTTTTCAGTTGGGGTAATGGTTAGAATGTTGCTTGTCCAAGGTGTACACACTCTGCTTCATCTACATATTCTATATACCTATTTATGTAGAGATCCTCTTCCCATGTAAATTATTACAGAGTGTTCCGTAAACCTTCCTTGCTTTATGGTCGGTCTTTTTGATATACGTATATCATATGTATTTGTATACATATGGTAAGACTAATCTTCATTTATCCATTTCCCCCACCTTTCCTTTTAGATAAGCATAGTTTTTTTTTTAATAAGTCTGTGATTGACTTTCTCTGTGGAAATATGTTCATTTGTGTCAGTTATTAGATAACGCCTATAAGTGATATCATAGGATAAAGGACTTTTACTTTCCGACTTACCTCATGTTCTGTGATTATCTCTAAGATCATCTATGGTGCCTCAAGGAGCACTGTTTCATTGTTTTCCATGGCTAGTTTTCATTGTGTACATGGACCACTTCTTCTTTATCCTTTCATCTGTTGATGGACATTTTGGTTGCTTCACTGTCTTGTCTATTGTGAATAAGGCTGCAGTGCAGCTTTTGCAGCCCGGGTCTTCTTCATTCTGGTCTTCTCAGGTGAGAGGCCCATTGGTGCACCTGCTGGATTGAATGATACCTCAATTTTTCCTTTTAAATGCAGCTCCTTTCTGTTCTCATTATTAGCGTTTAACCCTTTTACATCTCACCAGCAGCTAGAGGGTACACAGTTCTCTGAAACCTCTTCAGCATTTATTGTTTGTAGACTTTTTGCCAATGGTCAGTCGACTGGTGCGAGTTGAAAACCTTTTGTAGATTAGATTGCATGAGTCTAATACTTCCTGAGGCTGAGCTTTTATCCGTTTTCCTTTCTTTAAAAAGAGAGTGAGTAAAACTTACCTCTTCATAGTATCTTCTTGAAAATGTTGCCTGTTTTGAATTTTTTTTTATCCATTCCCTACCTCAGCACAATTTTGAGGGCAGGTGTCCTTTACAGCCCTGAGTCCTTGTGAATGGTAAGTGACCATTAGCTGTGGGTTAAAAGCTGCTCTTGCGGGAATCGGCCACAAGGCGGCAGCATTTCTCCTTTACCAAATCTGGTTACTAGGGCAACAGAGCCTTACTGGAAGTGGTGTTCTAGGTTGTAAATTAGAATGGAATGTGCGAGGAAAAAGCCCTTTAAGTTTATGTCTCATTACTTCTTGTTGGTATTTTTAACTTAATTGTTATTTTTTGTCACAGCAAACTTGATTACAATGTTTTGTTTGTTCTCGGTGTGCAAGATGTGGTTCTTTCACACATATACATATATCTATTCTTCTTCGGATCCTTTTCCCACGTAGGTTATGACACAATGTTGAGTAGTCTTCTCTTGGTATTGCGTAGGTCTTTGGTGATTATATATTTCACATGTGTTTGTATCTCTCTGTTAACCTCAATATGGTAAGGTATCCAATCCTCACACCTTTCTATTTGGTGAACCACAAGTTTTTTTAATGAATCTATGATAGTGTTTCTCTGTGGAAATATCTTTGTTTGTATCATTTTTTAGGTAACCCCTATATGTGATATGATAGGATATGTGTCTTTCTCTTTCTCACTTGCTCCAAATTGCGTGATTACTTCTAGACTCATCTATGGTGCTGCAAATGGCATTGTTTCATTTTTTCACTAGCTCATATTCCATCTGTACAGGTAGCAGTTCTTCTTTGTCCACCCATCTGTCGGTGGACCTTTTGGTTACTTCCATATCTTGGCTATTGTAATACTATGCAATGCAGATTTGCGTGCCTGTGTCCTTCCAATTCTGTCTTCTTAGTTTATAGGTCCAGGAATAGGTCTGCTGGATCATATGGTAGCTCAATGTTGACCTGTTAAAGGCACCTCTGTTCTGTTCTCCTTAGTGGCTCTTTCCAGGTTACGTCCCACTTAAAGTGGAGGGTATGTATTTCTTCCCAGCACCTTCAGCATTTATTCTTTGTAGTTTCTGCTGATGGTTATTCTGAGTGGTGTGAGCTGATACCTCTTTGTGGTTGAATTTGCATGTGTCTCATAATGCGTAGAAATTGAGCTTTAAGACATGTGCTTTTTATTTTTCCAGCTGTGATTAGAGCTTATTTCTTCAAAGTGTTTTCGTAAAGTATGTGTCACCACTTGAAATATTTTGGCCATTATCTCCCTCAAGACATTTTGAGGGCAGGTTTCATTTACAGCCCTGCAGTACTTGTTCGTATGAAGTGACCATTAGCTCAGGCTTTAAACCTGCTTTTCCAGGTAACTGCCAGAGGGTGGCAGCCTTTCTACGTTCCCCACTCTGGTAACTAGGGAAACAGTCCTTCTGGCCAGTGGTGGTCCTGGGTTATAAATTAGCATGGAATGGTCCCCGATAAACCCAGAAAACTGATGTCTCCTTACTTTTGTTTGTTTTTTAAATTTTATTTTTTTTATTGGAGTAATATTCCATTGTGTACATGGAGCACATCTTCTTTGTGCATTCCTCTGGTGATGCATGTATTCATTGCTTCCAAATATTGGCTATGGTAAATGTTGCTGGAGTGCAGGATTGCCAACTCCTGTGTTTTTGATCCTCATCTTCTCAGGTGATAGCCTCTGTGGTGGGCATGGAAAAATGCTCAACATCTTGAATTAATAAAGACATGCTAATCCAATCTACAAAAACATTTACCTCACAACAGTCAGAATGATCATCACCAAAAAATCTACAAACGATAAATGCTGAACGGGTATTAGAAAACTGTGTACCCTCTAGCAGCTGATTGGATGTAAACTGGTAACAGTCAGTAGTGAGAACATAATGGAGGTGAGTTTAAAGGTAAACATTGAGCTACTATATGATCTGGAAAGCCCACTGCTGGGACTATCACCTTAGAAGACCAGAATCAAAAAGACACAGGCTGGCAATCCTGCACTGCAGCAATATTTACCATAGCCAAAAGTTGGAAACAACCAAAATGTCCTTCAACAGATGAATGCACAAAGAAGAAGTTTTCATTGTACACAGTCGAATATTAGCCATGGAAAAGAGTGAAACAGTGACGTTTGCAACACCATAGAAAGACCTAGAGATAATCACACAACTTGAAGTAATGAAGAAACTGAAAGACAAATATCCTATGATATCACTTTTAGGTTTTACCTAAAAATTGATACACATGAACTTATTTCCAAGACAAGGGCCCTAATGGATGAAGAAAACAAAATTATATTTAACCAAATGGAAAGGTGTGAGGCATGTATAAATTAGGATATGCTGGATGACAGACCTATACTAATACATATGAAAAATATAAATCACCAAAACCTAGGCTATACCTACAGAGGTCTACTGAACACTCTGTAATAACCTACGTGGGATAGGATCCAAAGATCTATAGATACATATATATAATGAACCAGATTCTGTACACATAGAAGAAACAGAACATTTTAATCAAATTTGCTCTAATAAAAAATAAATTTAAAAATCAAAGAGAAAGTAAGGAGATATAAGCTGTTGGGTATTGTCTTGGCACATTCCACTCTAATTTTCAGCCTACTAACACGATTTCCAGGAAGGCTCTGTTGCCCAAGTGCCAAGAGTTGGAAATGCTGCCTCCTTGTGGCCATTTAACACAAGACCAGCTTTAACCCCACAGTTAATGGTCAGTTAATATTCTCAAGGACTCAGGGCTGTAAAGGACACCTGTCCTCAAAAAATGTCCTGGAGCAGGGAATGGGCAAAAAACTCAACACACAGCAAATTTTTCAAGAAGATCATTGGTACGTTTTACACACTTTTTTTAAGGGGTAAGTTTTACTCACTTTTTTTAAAAAAGGAAAATAGATATAAACTAAACATAAAGAATTATTAGACTAATGCAAATCAAATCTACAAAAAGTTTCAACTCGCACCAGTCAAATAAACATTAACAAAATGTCTACGAACAATAAATGCTGAAGGGGTTTTAGCCAACTCTGTGCCCTGTAGCGGCTGGTGAGATGTAAAGTGGTAAGAGCAAATAATGAGAAGAGAAAGGAGCTGCGTTTAAAAGTAAAAATTGAGCCACCATTTGATCCAGCAGGACCAGAGCTGGGCCTATCACCAGAGAAGAGCAGAATCGAGAAGACACGGGCTGCAAAAGCTGCACTGCAGCAGTATTCACAATAGGAAAGACAAGGAAGCAACCAAAATGCCCATCAACATGAATAGACAAAGAAGAAGTGGCCGGGGTAAACAATGGAATATTTGCCATGGGAAACAATAAAACAATGCTCTTTGCAGCACCGTAGATAAGCCTAGACATAATCACAGAACATGAGGTAATTCGGAAAGCAAAAGAAAAATATACTATGATATTACTTATAGGTATTATCTAACAACTGACACAAATGAACATATTTCCACAGAGAAAGACACTCACAGAGTTAGAAGACAAACTATGCTTATGTTTAATATAACAGTGAGCATACATATAGAAATACATATTAAATACATATATCAAAAAGACCGACCATATAGAAATGGAGGTCTATGGAACACTCTAAATGCTTTACATGAGAAGGTGATCTGTACATGAAGAAACAAATGTAATGTACAACTGAAACAGAACGTGTACACCTAGGAAAAAAATATTCTAAAAATTAAAATAATGAACAAGAAGTAATGAGACATAAACTTCAGGGTCTTTTTCCTGGCACATTTCATTCTAATTTACGACCTAGAACACCACTTCCATTAAGTCTCTGTTTCCCCAGGTACCAAATTTGGTAAAGAACAAATGCTGCCACCTTGTGGCCGTGTCTTGCAAGAGCAGATTTAAACTCACAGCTAATGGTTACTTAACATTCACAAGGACTCAAGGCTGTAAAGGACACCTGCCCTAAAAAATTGTGCTGAAGTAGTGAATGGACAAAAAAATTCAAAACAGGCAAATGTTTCAAGAAGAGAGTATGAAGAGTTATGTTTTACTCACGCTCTTTTAAAAAAAAAGGAAAATGGATAAAAGCTCAACCTCAGTGTGTGTTAGACCCCTGCAATCTAATCTACAAAAATTTCAACTTACACCAATCGACTGACCATCAGCAAAAAGTATACGAACAATAAATGCTGAAGGGGTTTTAGAGAACTGTGTACCCTCTACCTGCTGGTGAGACGTAAAGGGGTAACAGCCAATAATGAGAAAAGAAAGGAGCTGTGTTTAGAAGTAAAAATGGAGGTACCATTCAATCCCGAGGCGCACCATTGGACTTCTCACCTGAGAAGACAAGAATCGAGAAGACACAGGCCGCAAAAGCTGCAGTGCAGCCTTATTCACAATAGCCAAGACAGTGAAGCAATCAAAATGTCCAACAACAGGTGAATGGATAAAGAAGAAGTGGTCCATGTACACAATGGAATATTAGCCATGGAAAACAATGAACCATTGCTCTTTGAGGCACCACAAATGAGTCTGCAGATAATCATGAAAGATGAGGTAAGTTGGAAAGCAAAAGACCTGTATTCTATGATATCACTTATAGGCGTTATCTAATAACTGACACAAATGAACATATTTCCACAGAGAAAGACACTCACAGATTTAGAAAACAAACTATGCTCATCTAAAACGAAAGGTGGGGGGAATGGATAAATTAAGATTAGTGTTACTATACGTATACAAACACATATTATCTATATATCTAAAAAAGACCGACCATATAGCAAGGGAAGTCAGCGGAACCTTCTGTACCATTTTACATGGGAAGAGGATCTGTAGTTGAATAGATATATATAATGTACAAATGAAACAGATTGTGTACACCTAGGACAAACAATATTTTAAGCTTTACCCCAATTAAAAAAAAATTTAAAACCAAGAAGAAATAATGAGACATAAACTTATGGGGCTGTCTCCATGAACATTCCAATGTAATTTACAACCTAGGAAAACGACTTCCAGAAAGGCTCTGCTGCCCTAGTACACAGATTTGGGAATGGAGAAATGCTGCCTGCTTCAGGTCACTTCCCACAACAGGAGCTTTAAAACCATTGCTAAAGGTCACTAAATATTCACAAAACTTGCAGTTCGGTAAATGACACCTGCTCTCTAAAAAAAGTCTGAGGTGGAAAATCGACCAAAAAATTCAAAAGAGGGCAACCTTCCAAGAAGACAATATCAAGAGTTATATTGTACTCCCAATGGTTTCCTTTTTTTAACAGAAAAGAAAACGGCGGTGAAAAATGATGAGTTTTACGAATTTTCCAAGCCATGCAAACCCAAATAACAAAACCCTATCAGCTCATAGCAGCCAGTAGGGCCATTAGCATAAATGCTGCAAACAATAAATGATGAAGCGATTGTGGAGAAATGTGTACCCTCCATTCTAAGGGGGACGTGGTAAGTGCCACTAATGAAAACACAAAGAAGGTGCTTTGAAAAGGGAAAAACGGTGCTACCAGTCAGTCAATCACAACCACTGCTGGGCCTATCACCTGAGAAAATGAGAATCAAAAAGTCACAGGCTGGCAATCCTGCACTCCAACAATATTTACAATAGCCAACATTTGGAAGCAATGAAAATGTCCATCAACCGAGGAATGCACAAAGTAGAAGTGGTCCACGTACACACTGGAAAATTACTCCAATAAAAAATAAAAATTAAAATTAAAAATCCAAGAAAAGTAAGGAGACATCAGCTTGTGTGTGTTGGTACGGGCACACTCCACTCTAATTTATAACCGAGAAACAGCACAGGTCGCAAGGGCTTTTCCCTAGTTACCAGGGTGAGGAACATAGAAAGGCTGCCGCCCTCTGGCAGTTACCTGCAAAACAGTTTTAAAGCCTGTGCTAGTGGTCATTTCATATGAATAAGTATTGCAGAAGTGTAAATGAAACCTGCCCTCAAAATGTCTTCAGGGAGGTAATGGCCAAAACATTTCAAAATGTGACACATACTTTAAGAGAACACTTTGAAGACCTAAGGGGTAATCACAGCTTGAAAAATAAAAAGGACATGCCTTCAAGCTCAGTTTGAACTGATTATGAGGCACGTGCGAATTCAACCACAAAGGGGTATCAGCTCACACTTGTCAGAATAACCACCAGCAAGAAAACAACAAACAATAAATACTGAAGGTGTTGTGGAGAAATGCATACCCTCAACTTCAAGTGGGATGTAAGTTGGAACGGGCCACGAACTAAAACAGAATGGGGGTGCCTTAAAAACGTAAACATTGAGCTACCATATGATCCAGCAGGCCCACTCCTCCACCTATAATCTAAGAAGAGAGAATTGGAAAGACACAGGCAGGCAAATCTGCATTGCACAGTATTACAATAGCCAAGATATGGAAGTAAACAAAAACACTACCAATAGATGGGAGGACAAAGAAGAACTCCTCCATGTACAGATGGAATATTCGCTAGTGAAAAAAATGAAACAATGCCATTTGCAGCGCCATAGATGAGTCTAGACGTAATCACGCCACGTGTAGTCAGTGAGAAAGCAAAATACATATATCCTATGATATCACTTTCAGGAGTTACTTAAAAATTGATACCAATGAAGATATTTCCACAGAGAAAGGCAATCACAGATTCATTAAAAAACTTATGGTTCACCAAATAGAAAGGGATGAGGATTGGATACATTACCATATTGGGGTTAACAGAGATATACAAACCATGTGAAATATATAACCACCAAAGACGTACGGAAGACCAGGAGGAGACTACTCAACATTGTGTTATAACCTACATGGGAAAAGGATGCGAGGAAGAAAAGATACACGTATATGTGTGAAAGACCCACATCTTGCACACCTAGAGCAAACAAACCAATGTAATCAAATCTGCTGGGGTAAAAAATAAAAAGTAAATTACAAATATGAACAAGAAGTAATGAGACATAAACTTAAAGGGCTTTTTCCTGGCCCATTCCATTCTAATTTACAACCTAGAACACCACTTCCATTAAGCCTCTGTTTCCCCAGTTACCAAATTTGGTAAAGAAGAAATGCTGCCACCTTGTGGCCATGTCCTGCAAGAGCAGCTTTAAATTCACAGCTAATGGTTACTTAACATTCACAAGGACTCAGGGCTCTAAAGGACACCTGCCCTAAAAAATTGTGCTGAAGTAGTGAATGGACAAAAAAATTCAAAACAGGCAGATGTTTCAAGAAGAGAGTATGAAGAGTTATGTTTAACTCACGCTCTTTTAAAAAAAAAAGGAAAATGGATAAAAGCTCAACCTCAGGGTGTTTTAGACCCATGCAATCTAATCTACGAAAAGTTTCAACTTACACCAGTCGACTGACCATCAGCAAAAAGTATACGAACAATAAATGCTGAAGGGGTTTTAGAGAACTGTGTACCCTCTACCTGCTGGTGAGACGTAAAGGGGTAACAGCCAATAATGAGAAAAGAAAGGAACTGTGTTTAAAAGTAAAAATGGAGGTACCATTCAATCCCCAGGCGCACCATTGGACCTCTCACCTGAGAAGACAAGAATCGAGAAGACACAGGCCGCAAAAGCTGCAGTGCAGCCTTATTCACAATAGCCAAGACAGTGAAGCAATCAAAATGTCCAACAACAGGTGAATGGATAAAGAAGAAGTGGTCCATGTACACAATGGAATATTAACCATGGAAAACAACGAACCATTGCTCTTTGAGGCACCACAAATGAGTCTGCAGATAATCATGAAAGATGAGGTAAGTTGGAAAGCAAAAGACCTGTATTCTATGATATCACTTATAGGCGTTATCTAATAACTGACACAAATGAACATATTTCCACAGAGAAAGACACTCACAGATTTAGAAAACAAACTATGCTCATCTAAAACGAAAGGTGGGGGGAATGAAAAAATTAAGATTAGTGTTACTATATGTATACAAACACGTACTATCTATATATCTGAAAAAGACCGACCATATAGCAAGGGAAGTCTGCGGAACCTTCTGTAACATTTTACATGGGAAGAGGATCTGTAGTTGAATAGATATATATAATGTACAAATGAACCAGATTGTGTACACCTAGGACAAACACTATTCTAAGCTTTACCCCAATTAAAAAAAAATTTAAAACCAAGAAGCAATAATGAGACATAATCTTATGGGCCTTTCTCCATGCACATTCCAATGTAATTTACAACCTAGGAACACGACTTCCAGAAAGGCTCTGCTGCCCTAGTACCCAGATTTGGGAATGGAGAAATGCTGCCAGCTTCAGGTCACTTCCCACAACAGGAGCTTTAAAACCATTGCTAAAGGTCACTAAATATTCACAAACTTGCACTTCGGTAATGACACATGCTCTCTAAAAAAAGTCTGAGATGGAAAATCGACCAAAAAATTCAAAAGAGGGCAACCTTCCAAGAAGACAATATCAAGAGTTATATTGTACTCCCAATTGTTTCCTTTTTTTAACAGAAAAGAAAACGGCGGTTAAAAATGATGAGTTTTACGAATTCTCAAAGCCATGCAAACCCAAATTACAAAACCCTATCAGCTCACAGCAGCCAGTAGGGCCATTAGCATAAATGCTGCAAACAATAAATGATGAAGCGATTGTGGAGAAATGTGTACCCTCGATTCTAAGGGGGACGTGGTAAGTGCCACTAATGAAAACACAAAGAAGGTGCTTTGAAAAGGGAAAAACGGTGCTACCAGTCAGTCAATCACAACCACTGCTGGGCCTATCACCTGAGAAAATGAGAATCAAAAAGTCACAGGCTGGAAATTCTGCACTCCAACAATATTTACCATAGCCAACACTTGGAAGCAATGAAAATGTCCATCAACCGAGGAATGCACAAAGTAGAAGTAGTCCACGTACACAGTGGAAAATTACTCCAATAAAAAATTAAAATTAAAATTAAAAATAAAACAAAAGTAAGGAGACATCAGCTTGTGTGAGTTGGTCCGGGCACACTCCACTCTAATTTATAACCAAGAAACACCACAGGCCGCAAGGGCTTTTCCCTAGTTACCAGGGTGGGGAACACAGACAGGCTGCCGCCCTCTGGCAGTTATCTGCAAAAGCAGCTTTAAAGCCTGTGCTAATGGTCATTTCATAGGAACAAGAACTGCAGAACTGTAAGTGAAACCTGCCCTCAAAATACCTTCAGGGAGGTAATGGCCAAAACATTTCAAAATGTGACACATACTTTAAGAGAATACTTTGAAGAACTAAGGGGTAATCACAGCTTGAAAAATAAAAAGGACATGCCTTAAAGCTCAATTTCAACGGATTATGAGGCACATGCGAATTCAACCACAAAGAGTTATCAGCTCACACTTGTCAGAATAACCATCAGCAAGAAAACTACAAACAATAAATGCTCAAGGTGTTGTAGAGAAATGCAAACCCTCAACTTCAAGGGGGACGTAACTTGGAAAGGGTCACGAACTAGAACAGAATGGAAGTGCCTTAAAAAGGTAAACATTGAGCTACCATATGATCCAGCAGGCCCACTCCTCCACCTATAATCTAAGAAGAGAGAATTGGAAAGACACAGGCAGGCAAATCTGCATTGCACAGTATTACAATAGCCAAGATATGGAAGTAATCAAAAAGTCCACCAACAGATCGGTGGACAAAGAAGAACTCCTCTATGTACAAGTGGAATATTCGCTAGTGAAAAAAATGAAACAATGCCATTTGCAGCATCATAGATGAGTCTAGACGTAATCACGCCACCTGTAGTAAGTGAGAAAGCAAAAGACACATATCCTATGATATCACTTTCAGGAGTTATTTAAACATTGATACCAATGAAGATATTTCCACAGAGAAAGGCAATCACAGATTCATTAAAAAACTTATGGTTCACCAAATAGAAAGGGATGAGGTTTGGATACATTACCATATTGGGGTTAACAGAGATATACAAACCATGTGAAATATATAATCACCAAAGACGTACGGAAGACCAGGAGAAGACTACTCAACCTTGTGTCATAACCTACATGGGAAAAGGATGCTAGGAAGAATAGATACATGTATATGTGTGAAAGAACCACATCTTGCACACCTAGAACAAACAAACCATTGTAATCAAATTTGCTGGGATAAAAAATAAAAAGTAAATTACAAATATGAACAAGAAGTAATGAGACATAAACTTAAAGGGCTTTTTCCTGGCACGTTCCATTCTAATATACAACCTAGAAAACCACTTCCATTAAGGCTCTGTTTCCCTAGTAACCAAATTTGGCAAAGGAGAAATGCTGCCACCTTGTGGCCGTTTCCTGCAAGAGCAGCTTTAAAGTCCCAGCTAATGGTCACTTAACATTCACTAGGACTCAGGGCTGTAAAAGACACTTGCCCTAAAAATTTGTGCTGAAGTAGGGAATGGACAAAAAATTCACAACAGGCAAATGTTTCAAGAAGAGATTATGAAGAGTTAAGTTTTACTCACACTCTTTTTAAAAAAAAGAAAAATGGATAAAAGCTCAACCTCAGGGAGTGTTAGACGCATGCAATCTAATCTACGAAAAGTTTCAACTTACACCAGTCGACTGACCATCAGCAAAAAGTCTACAAACAATAAATGCTGAAGGGGATTTAGAGAACTGTGTACCCTCTACCTTCTGGTGAGACATAAAAGCCAATAATGAGAAAAGAAAGGAGCTGTGTTTAAAAGTAAAAATGGAGGTACCATTCAATGCAGCAGGTGCACCAATGGACCTCTCACCTGAGAAGACAAGAATCGAGAAGACACAGGCCGCAAAAGCTGCAGTGCAGCCTTATTCACAATAGCCAAGACAGTGAAGCAATCAAAATATCCAACAAGAGGTGAATGGATAAAGAAGAAGTGGTCCATGTACACAGTGGAATATTAACCATGGAAAACAACGAACCATTGCTCTCTGAGGCACCCCAAAGAGTCTGGAGATAGTCACGAAACATGAGGTAAGTCGGAAAGCAAAAGACCTATATTCTATGATATCACTTATAGGCGTTATCTAATAACTGACACAAAGGAACATATATCCACAGAGAAAGACACTCACAGACTTAGAAAATAAAACTATGCTCAACTAAAAGGAAAGGTGGGGGGAATGGATAAATTAAGATTAGTGTTACTATATGTATACAAACACATATTATATACATATCTCAAAAATACCGACCATATAGCAAGGGAGGTCTGCGGAACCCTCTGTAACATTTTACATGGGAAGAGGATCTGTACTTGAATAGACATATATAATGTACAAATGAACCAGAGTGTGTTCACCTAGGACAAACAATATTCTAACCTTTAGCCCAATTAAAACACCTTTAAAAACCAAGAAGAAATAATGAGACATAAACTTATGGGGGTTTCTCCACGCACATTCTAATGTAATTTACAACCTAGGAACACGACTTCCAGAAAGGCTCTGCTGCCCTACCACCCAGATTTGGGAATGGAGAAATGCTGCCTCCTTGAGGCCACTTCCCACAACAGCAGCTTTAATCCCATTGCTCTAGGTCACTAAATATTGACAAAACTTGAAGTTCGGGAAATGAGACCTGCTCTCTAAAAAAACTCTTGTGTGGAAAATCGCCCAAAAAATTCAAAACAGGGCAACCTTCCAAGAAGACAGTTTCAAGAGTTATACTGTACTCCCAATTGTTTCCTTTTTTTAACAGAAAAGAAAACAGCCGAGAAAAATGATGAGTTTTACGAATTTTCAACGACTTACAAACCCAAATTACAAAAACCTATGAGCTCACAGCGGCCAGAAGGGCCATTAGCATAAATGCTGCAAACAATAAATGATGAAGCGATTGTGGAGAAATGCGTACCCTCGATTCTAAGGGGGACGTGGTAAGAGCCACTAATGAAAACACAAAGAAGGTGCTTTGAAAAGGGAAACACGGTGCTACCAGTCAGTGAATCACACCCACTGCTGGGCCTATCACCTGAGAAAATGAGAATCAAAAAGTCACAGGCTGGCAATCCTGCACTCCAACAATATTTACCATAGCCAACACTTGGAAGCAATGAAAATGTCCATCAACCGAGGAATGCACAAAGAAGAACTGGTCCACGTACACAGTGGAAAATTACTCCAATAAAAAATAAAAATTAAATTTAAAAATCCAACACAACTAAGGAGACATCAGCTTGTGTGGGTTGGTCCGGGCACACTCCACTCTAATTTATAACCGAGAAACACCACAGGCCGCAAGGGCTTTTCCCTAGTTACCAGGGTGGGGAACATAGAAAGGCTGCCGCCCTCTGGCAGTTACCTGCAAAAGCAGTTTTAAAGCCTGTGCTAATGGTTATTTCATATGAATAAGTACTGCAGAAGTGTAAATGAAACCTGCCCTCAAAATGTCTTCAGGGAGGTAAAGGCCAAAACGTTTCAAAATGTGACACATACTTTAAGAGAACACTTTGAAGAACTAAGGGGTAATCACAGCTTGAAAAATAAAAAGGACATGCCTTAAAGCTCAATTTCAACGGATTATGAGGCACATGCGAATTCAACCACAAAGAGGTATCAGCTCACACTTGTCAGAATAACCATCATCAAGAAAACTACAAACAATAAATGCTGAAGGTGTTGTGGAGAAATGCATACCCTCAACTGCAAGTGGGACATAAGTTGGAAAGGGCCACAAACTAGAACAGAATGGGGGTGCCTTAAAAACGTAAACATTGAGCTACCATATGATTCAGCAGGCCCACTCGTCCACCTATAATCTAAGAAGAGAGAATTGGAAAGACACAGGCAGGCAAATCTGCATTGCACAGTATTACAATAGCCAAGATATGGAAGTAACCAAAAAGTCCACCAACAGATGGGTGGACAAAGAAGTACTCCTCCATGTACAGATGGAATATTCGCTAGTGAAAAACATGAAACAATGCCATTTGCAGCGCCATAGATGAGTCTAGACGTAATCACGCCACGTGTAGTCAGTGAGAAAGCAAAATACATATATCCTATGATATCACTTTCAGGAGTTACTTAAAAATTGATACCAATGAAAATATTTCCACAGAGAAAGGCAATCACAGATTCATTAAAAAACTTATGGTTCACCAAATAGAAAGGGATGAGGATTGGATACATTACCATATTGGGGTTAACAAAGATATACAAACCATGTGAAATATATAATCACCAAAGACGTACGGAAGACCAGGAGAAGACTACTCAACCTTGTGTCATAACCTACATGGGAAAAGGATGCTAGGAAGAATAGATACATGTATATGTGTGAAAGAACCACATCTTGCACACCTAGAACAAACAAACCATTGTAATCAAATTTGCTGGGATAAAAAATAAAAAGTAAATTACAAATATGAACAAGAAGTAATGAGACATAAACTTAAAGGGCTTTTTCCTGGCACGTTCCATTCTAATATACAACCTAGAACACCACTTCCATTAAGGCTCTGTTTCCCTAGTAACCAAATTTGGCAAAGGAGAAATGCTGCCACCTTGTGGCCGTTTCCTGCAAGAGCAGCTTTAAAGTCCCAGCTAATGGTCACTTAACATTCACAAGGACTCAGGGCTGTAAAAGACACTTGCCCTAAAAATTTGTGCTGAAGTAGGGAATGGACAAAAAATTCACAACAGGCAAATGTTTCAAGAAGAGATTATGAAGAGTTAAGTTTTACTCACACTCTTTTAAAAAAAAAGAAAAATGGATAAAAGCTCAACCTCAGGGAGTGTTAGACGCATGCAATCTAATCTACGAAAAGTTTCAACTTACACCAGTCGACTGACCATCAGCAAAAAGTCTACAAACAATAAATGCTGAAGGGGATTTAGAGAACTGTGTACCCTCTACCTTCTGGTGAGACATAAAAGCCAATAATGAGAAAAGAAAGGAGCTGTGTTTAAAAGTAAAAATGGAGGTACCATTCAATCCAGCAGGTGCACCAATGGACCTCTCACCTGAGAAGACAAGAATCGAGAAGACACAGGCCGCAAAAGCTGCAGTGCAGCCTTATTCACAATAGCCAAGACAGTGAAGCAATCAAAATATCCAACAAGAGGTGAATGGATAAAGAAGAAGTGGTCCATGTACACAGTGGAATATTAACCATGGAAAACAATGAACCATTGCTCTCTGAGGCACCACAAAGGAGTCTGGAGATAGTCACGAAACATGAGGTAAGTCGGAAAGCAAAAGACCTATATTCTATGATATCACTTATAGGCGTTATCTAATAACTGACACAAATGAACATATATCCACAGAGAAAGACACTCACAGACTTAGAAAATAAAACTATGCTCAACTAAAAGGAAAGGTGGGGGGAATGGATAAATTAAGATTAGTGTTACTATATGTATACAAACACATATTATATACATATCTCAAAAATACCGACCATATAGCAAGGGAGGTCTGCGGAACCCTCTGTAACATTTTACATGGGAAGAGGATCTGTACTTGAATAGACATATATAATGTACAAATGAACCAGAGTGTGTTCACCTAGGACAAACAATATTCTAACCTTTAGCCCAATTAAAACACCTTTAAAAACCAAGAAGAAATAATGAGACATAAACTTATGGGGGTTTCTCCACGCACATTCTAATGTAATTTACAACCTAGGAACACGACTTCCAGAAAGGCTCTGCTGCCCTACCACCCAGATTTGGGAATGGAGAAATGCTGCCTCCTTGAGGCCACTTCCCACAACAGCAGCTTTAAACCCATTGCTCTAGGTCACTAAATATTCACAAAACTTGAAGTTCGGGAAATGAGACCTGCTCTCTAAAAAAACTCTTGGGTGGAAAATCGCCCAAAAAATTCAAAAGAGGGCAACCTTCCAAGAAGACAGTTTCAAGAGTTATACTGTACTCCCAATTGTTTCCTGTTTTTAACAGAAAAGAAAACAGCGGAGAAAAATGATGAGTTTTACGAATTTTCAACGACTTACAAACCCAAATTACAAAAACCTATGAGCTCACAGCAGCCAGAAGGGCCATTAGCATAAATGCTGCAAACAATAAATGATGAAGCGATTGTGGAGAAATGCGTACCCTCGATTCTAAGGGGGACGTGGTAAGAGCCACTAATGAAAACACAAAGAAGGTGCTTTGAAAAGGGAAACACGGTGCTACCAGTCAGTGAATCACACCCACTGCTGGGCCTATCACCTGAGAAAATGAGAATCAAAAAGTCACAGGCTGGCAATCCTGCACTCCAACAATATTTACCATAGCCAACACTTGGAAGCAATGAAAATGTCCATCAACCGAGGAATGCACAAAGAAGAACTGGTCCACGTACACAGTGGAAAATTACTCCAATAAAAAATAAAAATTAAATTTAAAAATCCAACACAATTAAGGAGACATCAGCTTGTGTGGGTTGGTCCGGGCACACTCCACTCTAATTTATAACCGAGAAACACCACAGGCCGCAAGGGCTTTTCCCTAGTTACCAGGGTGGGGAACATAGAAAGGCTGCCGCCCTCTGGCAGTTACCTGCAAAAGCAGCTTTAAAGCCTGTGCTAATGATCATTTCATATGAATAAGTACTGCAGAAGTGTAAATGAAACCTGCCCTCAAAATGTCTTCAGGGAGGTAAAGGCCAAAACGTTTCAAAATGTGACACATACTTTAAGAGAACACTTTGTAGAACTAAGGGGTAATCACAGCTTGAAAAATAAAAAGGACATGCCTTAAAGCTCAATTTCAACGGATTATGAGGCACATGCAAATTCAACCACAAAGAGGTATCAGCTCACACTTGTCAGAATAACCATCAGCAAGAAAACTACAAACAATAAATGCTGAAGGTGTTGTGGAGAAATGCATACCCTCAACTGCAAGTGGGACATAAGTTGGAAAGGGCCACAAACTCGAACAGAATGGGGGTGCCTTAAAAACGTAAACTTTGAGCTACCATATGATCCAGCAGGCCCACTCCTCCACCTATAATCTAAGAAGAGAGAATTGGAAAGACACAGGCAGGCAAATCTGCATTGCACATTATTACAATAGCCAAGATATGGAAGTAACCAAAAAGTCCACCAACAGATGGGTGGACAAAGAAGTACTCCTCCATGTACAGATGGAATATTCGCTAGTGAAGAAAATGAAACAATGCCATTTGCAGCGCCATAGATGAGTCTAGACGTAATCACGCCACGTGTAGTCAGTGAGAAAGCAAAATACATATATCCTATGATATCACTTTCAGGAATTACTTAAAAATTGATACCAATGAAGATATTTCCACAGAGAAAGGCAATCACAGATTCATTAAAAAACTTATGGTTCACCAAATAGAAAGGGATGAGGATTGGATACATTACCATATTGGGGTTAACAGAGATATACAAACCATGTGAAATATATAACCACCAAAGACGTACGGAAGAACAGGAAGAGACTACTCAACATTGTGTCATAACCTACATGGGAAAAGGATGCGAGGAAGAAAAGATACACGTATATGTGTGAAAGACCCACATCTTGCACACCTAGAGCAAACAAACCAATGTAATCAAATCTGCCTGGGTAAAAAATAAAAAGTAAATTACAAATATGAACAAGAAGTAATGAGACATAAACTTAAAGGGCTTTTTCCTGGCACGTTCCATTCTAATATACAACCTAGAACACCACTTCCATTAAGGCTCTGTTTCCCTAGTAACCAAATTTGGCAAAGGAGAAATGCTGCCACCTTGTGGCCGTTTCCTGCAAGAGCAGCTTTAAAGTCCCAGCTAATGGTCACTTAACATTCACAAGGACTCAGGGCTGTAAAAGACACTTGCCCTAAAAATTTGTGCTGAAGTAGGGAATGGACAAAAAATTCACAACAGGCAAATGTTTCAAGAAGAGATTATGAAGAGTTAAGTTTTACTCACACTCTTTTAAAAAAAAAGAAAAATGGATAAAAGCTCAACCTCAGGGAGTGTTAGACGCATGCAATCTAATCTACGAAAAGTTTCAACTTACACCAGTCGACTGACCATCAGCAAAAAGTCTACAAACAATAAATGCTGAAGGGGATTTAGAGAACTGTGTACCCTCTACCTTCTGGTGAGACATAAAAGCCAATAATGAGAAAAGAAAGGAGCTGTGTTTAAAAGTAAAAATGGAGGTACCATTCAATCCAGCAGGTGCACCAATGGACCTCTCACCTGAGAAGACAAGAATCGAGAAGACACAGGCCGCAAAAGCTGCAGTGCAGCCTTATTCACAATAGCCAAGACAGTGAAGCAATCAAAATATCCAACAAGAGGTGAATGGATAAAGAAGAAGTGGTCCATGTACACAGTGGAATATTAACCATGGAAAACAACGAACCATTGCTCTCTGAGGCACCACAAAGGAGTCTGGAGATAGTCACGAAACATGAGGTAAGTCGGAAAGCAAAAGACCTATATTCTATGATATCACTTATAGGCGTTATCTAATAACTGACACAAATGAACATATATCCACAGAGAAAGACACTCACAGACTTAGAAAATAAAACTATGCTCAACTAAAAGGAAAGGTGGGGGGAATGGATAAATTAAGATTAGTGTTACTATATGTATACAAACACATATTTTATACATATCTCAAAAATACCGACCATATAGCAAGGGAGGTCTGCGGAACCCTCTGTAACATTTTACATGGGAAGAGGATCTGTACTTGAATAGACATATATAATGTACAAATGAACCAGAGTGTGTTCACCTAGGACAAACAATATTCTAACCTTTAGCCCAATTAAAACACCTTTAAAAACCAAGAAGAAATAATGAGACATAAACTTATGGGGGTTTCTCCACGCACATTCTAATGTAATTTACAACCTAGGAACACGACTTCCAGAAAGGCTCTGCTGCCCTACCACCCAGATTTGGGAATGGAGAAATGCTGCCTCCTTGAGGCCACTTCCCACAACAGCAGCTTTAAACCCATTGCTCTAGGTCACTAAATATTCACAAAACTTGAAGTTCGGGAAATGAGACCTGCTCTCTAAAAAAACTCTTGGGTGGAAAATCGCCCAAAAAATTCAAAAGAGGGCAACCTTCCAAGAAGACAGTTTCAAGAGTTATACTGTACTCCCAAATGTTTCCTTTTTTTAACAGAAAAGAAAACAGCGGAGAAAAATGATGAGTTTTACGAATTTTCAACGACTTACAAACACAAATTACAAAAACCTATGAGCTCACAGCAGCCAGAAGGGCCATTAGCATAAATGCTGCAAACAATAAATGATGAAGCGATTGTGGAGAAATGCGTACCCTCGATTCTAAGGGGGACGTGGTAAGAGCCACTAATGAAAACACAAAGAAGGTGCTTTGAAAAGGGAAACACGGTGTTACCAGTCAGTGAATCACACCCACTGCTGGGCCTATCACCTGAGAAAATGAGAATCAAAAAGTCACAGGCTGGCAATCCTGCACTCCAACAATATTTACCATAGCCAACACTTGGAAGCAATGAAAATGTCCATCAACCGAGGAATGCACAAAGAAGAACTGGTCCACGTACACAGTGGAAAATTACTCCAATAAAAAATAAAAATTAAATTTAAAAATCCAACACAACTAAGGAGACATCAGCTTGTGTGGGTTGGTCCGGGCACACTCCACTCTAATTTATAACCGAGAAACACCACAGGCCGCAAGGGATTTTCCCTAGTTACCAGGGTGGGGAACATAGAAAGGCTGCCGCCCTCTGGCAGTTACCTGCAAAAGCAGCTTTAAAGCCTGTGCTAATGATCATTTCATATGAATAAGTACTGCAGAAGTGTAAATGAAACCTGCCCTCAAAATGTCTTCAGGGAGGTAAAGGCCAAAACGTTTCAAAATGTGACACATACTTTAAGAGAACACTTTGTAGAACTAAGGGGTAATCACAGCTTGAAAAATAAAAAGGACATGCCTTAAAGCTCAATTTCAACGGATTATGAGGCACATGCGAATTCAACCACAAAGAGGTATCAGCTCACACTTGTCAGAATAACCATCAGCAAGAAAACTACAAACAATAAATGCTGAAGGTGTTGTGGAGAAATGCATACCCTCAACTGCAAGTGGGACATAAGTTGGAAAGGGCCACAAACTAGAACAGAATGGGGGTGCCTTAAAAACGTAAACATTGAGCTACCATATGATCCAGCAGGCCCACTCCTCCACCTATAATCTAAGAAGAGAGAATTGGAAAGACACAGGCAGGCAAATCTGCATTGCACATTATTACAATAGCCAAGATATGGAAGTAACCAAAAAGTCCACCAACAGATGGGTGGACAAAGAAGTACTCCTCCATGTACAGATGGAATATTCGCTAGTGAAGAAAATGAAACAATGCCATTTGCAGCGCCATAGATGAGTCTAGACGTAATCACGCCACGTGTAGTCAGTGAGAAAGCAAAATACATATATCCTATGATATCACTTTCAGGAATTACTTAAAAATTGATACCAATGAAGATATTTCCACAGAGAAAGGCAATCACAGATTCATTAAAAAACTTATGGTTCACCAAATAGAAAGGGATGAGGATTGGATACATTACCATATTGGGGTTAACAGAGATATACAAACCATGTGAAATATATAACCACCAAAGACGTACGGAAGAACAGGAAGAGACTACTCAACATTGTGTCATAACCTACATGGGAAAAGGATGCGAGGAAGAAAAGATACACGTATATGTGTGAAAGACCCACATCTTGCACACCTAGAGCAAACAAACCAATGTAATCAAATCTGCCTGGGTAAAAAATAAAAAGTAAATTACAAATATGAACAAGAAGTAATGAGACATAAACTTAAAGGGCTTTTTCCTGGCACGTTCCATTCTAATATACAACCTAGAACACCACTTCCATTAAGGCTCTGTTTCCCTAGTAACCAAATTTGGCAAAGGAGAAATGCTGCCACCTTGTGGCCGTTTCCTGCAAGAGCAGCTTTAAAGTCCCAGCTAATGGTCACTTAACATTCACAAGGACTCAGGGCTGTAAAAGACACTTGCCCTAAAAATTTGTGCTGAAGTAGGGAATGGACAAAAAATTCACAACAGGCAAATGTTTCAAGAAGAGATTATGAAGAGTTAAGTTTTACTCACACTCTTTTAAAAAAAAAGAAAAATGGATAAAAGCTCAACCTCAGGGAGTGTTAGACGCATGCAATCTAATCTACGAAAAGTTTCAACTTACACCAGTCGACTGACCATCAGCAAAAAGTCTACAAACAATAAATGCTGAAGGGGATTTAGAGAACTGTGTACCCTCTACCTTCTGGTGAGACATAAAAGCCAATAATGAGAAAAGAAAGGAGCTGTGTTTAAAAGTAAAAATGGAGGTACCATTCAATCCAGCAGGTGCACCAATGGACCTCTCACCTGAGAAGACAAGAATCGAGAAGACACAGGCCGCAAAAGCTGCAGTGCAGCCTTATTCACAATAGCCAAGACAGTGAAGCAATCAAAATATCCAACAAGAGGTGAATGGATAAAGAAGAAGTGGTCCATGTACACAGTGGAATATTAACCATGGAAAACAACGAACCATTGCTCTCTGAGGCACCACAAAGGAGTCTGGAGATAGTCACGAAACATGAGGTAAGTCGGAAAGCAAAAGACCTATATTCTATGATATCACTTATAGGCGTTATCTAATAACTGACACAAATGAACATATATCCACAGAGAAAGACACTCACAGACTTAGAAAATAAAACTATGCTCAACTAAAAGGAAAGGTGGGGGGAATGGATAAATTAAGATTAGTGTTACTATATGTATACAAACACATATTTTATACATATCTCAAAAATACCGACCATATAGCAAGGGAGGTCTGCGGAACCCTCTGTAACATTTTACATGGGAAGAGGATCTGTACTTGAATAGACATATATAATGTACAAATGAACCAGAGTGTGTTCACCTAGGACAAACAATATTCTAACCTTTAGCCCAATTAAAACACCTTTAAAAACCAAGAAGAAATAATGAGACATAAACTTATGGGGGTTTCTCCACGCACATTCTAATGTAATTTACAACCTAGGAACACGACTTCCAGAAAGGCTCTGCTGCCCTACCACCCAGATTTGGGAATGGAGAAATGCTGCCTCCTTGAGGCCACTTCCCACAACAGCAGCTTTAAACCCATTGCTCTAGGTCACTAAATATTCACAAAACTTGAAGTTCGGGAAATGAGACCTGCTCTCTAAAAAAACTCTTGGGTGGAAAATCGCCCAAAAAATTCAAAAGAGGGCAACCTTCCAAGAAGACAGTTTCAAGAGTTATACTGTACTCCCAAATGTTTCCTTTTTTTAACAGAAAAGAAAACAGCGGAGAAAAATGATGAGTTTTACGAATTTTCAACGACTTACAAACACAAATTACAAAAACCTATGAGCTCACAGCAGCCAGAAGGGCCATTAGCATAAATGCTGCAAACAATAAATGATGAAGCGATTGTGGAGAAATGCGTACCCTCGATTCTAAGGGGGACGTGGTAAGAGCCACTAATGAAAACACAAAGAAGGTGCTTTGAAAAGGGAAACACGGTGTTACCAGTCAGTGAATCACACCCACTGCTGGGCCTATCACCTGAGAAAATGAGAATCAAAAAGTCACAGGCTGGCAATCCTGCACTCCAACAATATTTACCATAGCCAACACTTGGAAGCAATGAAAATGTCCATCAACCGAGGAATGCACAAAGAAGAACTGGTCCACGTACACAGTGGAAAATTACTCCAATAAAAAATAAAAATTAAATTTAAAAATCCAACACAACTAAGGAGACATCAGCTTGTGTGGGTTGGTCCGGGCACACTCCACTCTAATTTATAACCGAGAAACACCACAGGCCGCAAGGGATTTTCCCTAGTTACCAGGGTGGGGAACATAGAAAGGCTGCCGCCCTCTGGCAGTTACCTGCAAAAGCAGCTTTAAAGCCTGTGCTAATGATCATTTCATATGAATAAGTACTGCAGAAGTGTAAATGAAACCTGCCCTCAAAATGTCTTCAGGGAGGTAAAGGCCAAAACGTTTCAAAATGTGACACATACTTTAAGAGAACACTTTGTAGAACTAAGGGGTAATCACAGCTTGAAAAATAAAAAGGACATGCCTTAAAGCTCAATTTCAACGGATTATGAGGCACATGCGAATTCAACCACAAAGAGGTATCAGCTCACACTTGTCAGAATAACCATCAGCAAGAAAACTACAAACAATAAATGCTGAAGGTGTTGTGGAGAAATGCATACCCTCAACTGCAAGTGGGACATAAGTTGGAAAGGGCCACAAACTAGAACAGAATGGGGGTGCCTTAAAAACGTAAACATTGAGCTACCATATGATCCAGCAGGCCCACTCCTCCACCTATAATCTAAGAAGAGAGAATTGGAAAGACACAGGCAGGCAAATCTGCATTGCACAGTATTACAATAGCCAAGATATGGAAGTAACCATAAAGTCCACCAACAGATGGGTGGACAAAGAAGTACTCCTCCATGTACAGATGGAATATTCGCTAGTGAAGAAAATGAAACAATGCCATTTGCAGCGCCATAGATGAGTCTAGACGTAATCACGCCACGTGTAGTCAGTGAGAAAGCAAAATACATATATCCTATGATATCACTTTCAGGAGTTACTTAAAAATTGATACCAATGAAGATATTTCCACAGAGAAAGGCAATCACAGATTCATTAAAAAACTTATGGTTCACCAAATAGAAAGGGATGAGGATTGGATACATTACCATATTGGGGTTAACAGAGATATACAAACCATGTGAAATATATAATCACCAAAGACGTACGGAAGACCAGGAGAAGACTACTCAACCTTGTGTCATAACCTACATGGGAAAAGGATGCTAGGAAGAATAGATACATGTATATGTGTGAAAGAACCACATCTTGCACACCTAGAACAAACAAACCATTGTAATCAAATCTGCTGGGATAAAAAATAAAAAGTAAATTACAAATATGAACAAAAAGTAATGAGACATAAACTTAAAGGGCTTTTTCCTGGCACGTTCCATTCTAATATACAACCTAGAATACCACTTCCATTAAGGCTCTGTTTCCCTAGTAACCAAATTTGGCAAAGGAGAAATGCTGCCACCTTGTGGCCGTTTCCTGCAAGAGCAGCTTTAAAGTCCCAGCTAATGGTCACTTAACATTCACAAGGACTCAGGGCTGTAAAAGACACTTGCCCTAAAAATTTGTGCTGAAGTAGGGCATGGACAAAAAATTCACAACAGGCAAATGTTTCAAGAAGAGATTATGAAGAGTTAAGATTTACTCACACTCTTTTTAAAAAAAAGAAAAATGGATAAAAGCTCAACCTCAGGGAGTGTTAGACGCGTGCAATCTAATCTACGAAAAGTTTCAACTTACACCAGTCGACTGACCATCAGCAAAAAGTCTACAAACAATAAATGCTGAAGGGGATTTAGAGAACTGTGTACCCTCTACCTTCTGGTGAGACATAAAAGCCAATAATGAGAAAAGAAAGGAGCTGTGTTTAAAAGTAAAAATGGAGGTACCATTCAATCCAGCAGGTGCACCAATGGACCTCTCACCTGAGAAGACAAGAATCGAGAAGACACAGGCCGCAAAAGCTGCAGTGCAGCCTTATTCACAATAGCCAAGACAGTGAAGCAATCAAAATATCCAACAAGAGGTGAATGGATAAAGAAGAAGGGGTCCATGTACACAGTGGAATATTAACCATGGAAAACAACGAACCATTGCTCTCTGAGGCACCACAAAGGAGTCTGGAGATAGTCACGAAACATGAGGTAAGTCGGAAAGCAAAAGACCTATATTCTATGATATCACTTATAGGCGTTATCTAATAACTGACACAAATGAACATATATCCACAGAGAAAGACACTCACAGACTTAGAAAATAAAACTATGCTCAACTAAAAGGAAAGGTGGGGGGAATGGATAAATTAAGATTAGTGTTACTATATGTATACAAACACATATTATATACATATCTCAAAAATACCGACCATATAGCAAGGGAGGTCTGCGGAACCCTCTGTAACATTTTACATGGGAAGAGGATCTGTACTTGAATAGACATATATAATGTACAAATGAACCAGAGTGTGTTCACCTAGGACAAACAATATTCTAACCTTTAGCCCAATTAAAACACCTTTAAAAACCAAGAAGAAATAATGAGACATAAACTTATGGGGGTTTCTCCACGCACATTCTAATGTAATTTACAACCTAGGAACACGACTTCCAGAAAGGCTCTGCTGCCCTACCACCCAGATTTGGGAATGGAGAAATGCTGCCTCCTTGAGGCCACTTCCCACAACAGCAGCTTTAAACCCATTGCTCTAGGTCACTAAATATTCACAAAACTTGAAGTTCGGGAAATGAGACCTGCTCTCTAAAAAAACTCTTGGGTGGAAAATCGCCCAAAAAATTCAAAAGAGGGCAACCTTCCAAGAAGACAGTTTCAAGAGTTATACTGTACTCCCAATTGTGTCCTTTTTTTAACAGAAAAGAAAACAGCGGAGAAAAATGATGAGTTTTACGAATTTTCAACGACTTACAAACCCAAATTACAAAAACCTATGAGCTCACAGCAGCCAGAAGGGCCATTAGCATAAATGCTGCAAACAATAAATGATGAAGCGATTGTGGAGAAATGCGTACCCTCGATTCTAAGGGGGACGTGGTAAGAGCCACTAATGAAAACACAAAGAAGGTGCTTTGAAAAGGGAAACACGGTGCTACCAGTCAGTGAATCACACCCACTGCTGGGCCTATCACCTGAGAAAATGAGAATCAAAAAGTCACAGGCTAGCAATCCTGCACTCCAACAATATTTACCATAGCCAACACTTGGAAGCAATGAAAATGTCCATCAACCGAGGAATGCACAAAGAAGAAGTGGTCCACGTACACAGTGGAAAATTACTCCAATAAAAAATAAAAATTAAATTTAAAAATCCAACACAACTAAGGAGACATCAGCTTGTGTGGGTTGGTCCGGGCACACTCCACTCTAATTTATAACCGAGAAACACCACAGGCCGCAAGGGCTTTTCCCTAGTTACCAGGGTGGGGAACATAGAAAGGCTGCCGCCCTCTGGCAGTTACCTGCAAAAGCAGTTTTAAAGCCTGTGCTAATGGTCATTTCATATGAATAAGTACTGCAGAAGTGTAAATGAAACCTGCCCTCAAAATGTCTTCAGGGAGGTATAGGCCAAAACGTTTCAAAATGTGACACATACTTTAAGAGAACACTTTGAAGAACTAAGGGGTAATCACAGCTTGAAAAATAAAAAGGACATGCCTTAAAGCTCAATTTCAACGGATTATGAGGCACATGCGAATTCAACCACAAAGAGGTATCAGCTCACACTTGTCAGAATAACCATCAGCAAGAAAACTACAAACAATAAATGCTGAAGTTGTTGTGGAGAAATGCATACCCTCAACTGCAAGTGGGACCTAAGTTGGAAAGGGCCACAAACTAGAACAGAATGGGGGTGCCTTAAAAAAGTAAACATTGAGCTACCATATGATCCAGCAGGCCCACTCCTCCACCTATAATCTAAGAAGAGAGAATTGGAAAGACACAGGCAGGCAAATCTGCATTGCACAGTATTACAATAGCCAAGATATGGAAGTAACCAAAAAGTCCACCAACAGATGGGTGGACAAAGAAGTACTCCTCCATGTACAGATGGAATATTCGCTAGTGAAGAAAATGAAACAATGCCATTTGCAGCGCCATAGATGAGTCTAGACGTAATCACGCCACGTGTAGTCAGTGAGAAAGCAAAATACATATATCCTATGATATCACTTTCAGGAGTTACTTAAAAATTGATACCAATGAAGATATTTCCACAGAGAAAGGCAATCACAGATTCATTAAAAAACTTATGGTTCACCAAATAGAAAGGGATGAGGATTGGATACATTACCATATTGGGGTTAACAGAGATATACAAACCATGTGAAATATATAATCACCAAAGACGTACGGAAGACCAGGAGAAGACTACTCAACCTTGTGTCATAACCTACATGGGAAAAGGATGCTAGGAAGAATAGATACATGTATATGTGTGAAAGAACCACATCTTGCACACCTAGAACAAACAAACCATTGTAATCAAATCTGCTGGGATAAAAAATAAAAAGTAAATTACAAATATGAACAAAAAGTAATGAGACATAAACTTAAAGGGCTTTTTCCTGGCACGTTCCATTCTAATATACAACCTAGAATACCACTTCCATTAAGGCCCTGTTTCCCTAGTAACCAAATTTGGCAAAGGAGAAATGCTGCCACCTTGTGGCCGTTTCCTGCAAGAGCAGCTTTAAAGTCCCAGCTAATGGTCACTTAACATTCACAAGGACTCAGGGCTGTAAAAGACACTTGCCCTAAAAATTTGTGCTGAAGTAGGGAATGGACAAAAAATTCACAACAGGCAAATGTTTCAAGAAGAGATTATGAAGAGTTAAGATTTACTCACACTCTTTTTAAAAAAAAGAAAAATGGATAAAAGCTCAACCTCAGGGAGTGTTAGACGCGTGCAATCTAATCTACGAAAAGTTTCAACTTACACCAGTCGACTGACCATCAGCAAAAAGTCTACAAACAATAAATGCTGAAGGGGATTTAGAGAACTGTGTACCCTCTACCTTCTGGTGAGACATAAAAGCCAATAATGAGAAAAGAAAGGAGCTGTGTTTAAAAGTAAAAATGGAGGTACCATTGAATCCAGCAGGTGCACCAATGGACCTCTCACCTGAGAAGACAAGAATCGAGAAGACACAGGCCGCAAAAGCTGCAGTGCAGCCTTATTCACAATAGCCAAGACAGTGAAGCAATCAAAATATCCAACAAGAGGTGAATGGATAAAGAAGAAGGGGTCCATGTACACAGTGGAATATTAACCATGGAAAACAACGAACCATTGCTCTCTGAGGCACCACAAAGGAGTCTGGAGATAGTCACGAAACATGAGGTAAGTCGGAAAGCAAAAGACCTATATTCTATGATATCACTTATAGGCGTTATCTAATAACTGACACAAATGAACATATATCCACAGAGAAAGACACTCACAGACTTAGAAAATAAAACTATGCTCAACTAAAAGGAAAGGTGGGGGGAATGGATAAATTAAGATTAGTGTTACTATATGTATACAAACACATATTATATACATATCTCAAAAATACCGACCATATAGCAAGGGAGGTCTGCGGAACCCTCTGTAACATTTTACATGGGAAGAGGATCTGTACTTGAATAGACATATATAATGTACAAATGAACCAGAGTGTGTTCACCTAGGACAAACAATATTCTAACCTTTAGCCCAATTAAAACACCTTTAAAAACCAAGAAGAAATAATGAGACATAAACTTATGGGGGTTTCTCCACGCACATTCTAATGTAATTTACAACCTAGGAACACGACTTCCAGAAAGGCTCTGCTGCCCTACCACCCAGATTTGGGAATGGAGAAATGCTGCCTCCTTGAGGCCACTTCCCACAACAGCAGCTTTAAACCCATTGCTCTAGGTCACTAAATATTCACAAAACTTGAAGTTCGGGAAATGAGACCTGCTCTCTAAAAAAACTCTTGGGTGGAAAATCGCCCAAAAAATTCAAAAGAGGGCAACCTTCCAAGAAGACAGTTTCAAGAGTTATACTGTACTCCCAATTGTGTCCTTTTTTTAACAGAAAAGAAAACAGCGGAGAAAAATGATGAGTTTTACGAATTTTCAACGACTTACAAACCCAAATTACAAAAACCTATGAGCTCACAGCGGCCAGAAGGGCCATTAGCATAAATGCTGCAAACAATAAATGATGAAGCGATTGTGGAGAAATGCGTACCCTCGATTCTAAGGGGGACGTGGTAAGAGCCACTAATGAAAACACAAAGGAGGTGCTTTGAAAAGGGAAACACGGTGCTACCAGTCAGTGAATCACACCCACTGCTGGGCCTATCACCTGAGAAAATGAGAATCAAAAAGTCACAGGCTGGCAATCCTGCACTCCAACAATATTTACCATAGCCAACACTTGGAAGCAATGAAAATGTCCATCAACCGAGGAATGCACAAAGAAGAAGTGGTCCACGTACACAGTGGAAAATTACTCCAATAAAAAATAAAAATTAAATTTAAAAATCCAACACAACTAAGGAGACATCAGCTTGTGTGGGTTGGTCCGGGCACACTCCACTCTAATTTATAACCGAGAAACACCACAGGCCGCAAGGGCTTTTCCCTAGTTACCAGGGTGGGGAACATAGAAAGGCTGCCGCCCTCTGGCAGTTACCTGCAAAAGCAGTTTTAAAGCCTGTGCTAATGGTCATTTCATATGAATAAGTACTGCAGAAGTGTAAATGAAACCTGCCCTCAAAATGTCTTCAGGGAGGTATAGGCCAAAACGTTTCAAAATGTGACACATACTTTAAGAGAACACTTTGAAGAACTAAGGGGTAATCACAGCTTGAAAAATAAAAAGGACATGCCTTAAAGCTCAATTTCAACGGATTATGAGGCACATGCGAATTCAACCACAAAGAGGTATCAGCTCACACTTGTCAGAATAACCATCAGCAAGAAAACTACAAACAATAAATGCTGAAGGTGTTGTGGAGAAATGCATACCCTCAACTGCAAGTGGGACATAAGTTGGAAAGGGCCACAAACTAGAACAGAATGGGGGTGCCTTAAAAACGTAAACATTGAGCTACCATATGATCCAGCAGGCCCACTCGTCCACCTATAATCTAAGAAGAGAGAATTGGAAAGACACAGGCAGGCAAATCTGCATTGCACAGTATTACAATAGCCAAGATATGGAAGTAACCAAAAAGTCCACCAACAGATGGGTGGACAAAGAAGTACTCCTCCATGTACAGATGGAATATTCGCTAGTGAAAAAAATGAAACAATGCCATTTGCAGCGCCATAGATGAGTCTAGACGTAATCACGCCACGTGTAGTCAGTGAGAAAGCAAAATACATATATCCTATGATATCACTTTCAGGAGTTACTTAAAAATTGATACCAATGAAGATATTTCCACAGAGAAAGGCAATCACAGATTCATTAAAAAACTTATGGTTCACCAAATAGAAAGGGATGAGGATTGGATACATTACCATATTGGGGTTAACAGAGATATACAAACCATGTGAAATATATAACCACCAAAGACGTACGGAAGAACAGGAAGAGACTACTCAACATTGTGTCATAACCTACATGGGAAAAGGATGCGAGGAAGAAAAGATACACGTATATGTGTGAAAGACCCACATCTTGCACACCTAGAGCAAACAAACCAATGTAATCAAATCTGCCTGGGTAAAAAATAAAAAGTAAATTACAAATATGAACAAGAAGTAATGAGACATAAACTTAAAGGGCTTTTTCCTGGCACTTTCCATTCTAATATACAACCTAGAACACCACTTCCATTAAGGCTCTGTTTCCCTAGTAACCAAATTTGGCAAAGGAGAAATGCTGCCACCTTGTGGCCGTTTCCTGCAAGAGCAGCTTTAAAGTCCCAGCTAATGGTCACTTAACATTCACAAGGACTCAGGGCTGTAAAAGACACTTGCCCTAAAAATTTGTGCTGAAGTAGGGAATGGACAAAAAATTCACAACAGGCAAATGTTTCAAGAAGAGATTATGAAGAGTTAAGTTTTACTCACACTCTTTTAAAAAAAAAGAAAAATGGATAAAAGCTCAACCTCAGGGAGTGTTAGACGCATGCAATCTAATCTACGAAAAGTTTCAACTTACACCAGTCGACTGACCATCAGCAAAAAGTCTACAAACAATAAATGCTGAAGGGGATTTAGAGAACTGTGTACCCTCTACCTTCTGGTGAGACATAAAAGCCAATAATGAGAAAAGAAAGGAGCTGTGTTTAAAAGTAAAAATGGAGGTACCATTCAATCCAGCAGGTGCACCAATGGACCTCTCACCTGAGAAGACAAGAATCGAGAAGACACAGGCCGCAAAAGCTGCAGTGCAGCCTTATTCACAATAGCCAAGACAGTGAAGCAATCAAAATATCCAACAAGAGGTGAATGGATAAAGAAGAAGTGGTCCATGTACACAGTGGAATATTAACCATGGAAAACAACGAACCATTGTTCTCTGAGGCACCACAAAGGAGTCTGGAGATAGTCACGAAACATGAGGTAAGTCGGAAAGCAAAAGACCTATATTCTATGATATCACTTATAGGCGTTATCTAATAACTGACACAAATGAACATATATCCACAGAGAAAGACACTCACAGACTTAGAAAATAAAACTATGCTCAACTAAAAGGAAAGGTGGGGGGAATGGATAAATTAAGATTAGTGTTACTATATGTATACAAACACATATTATATACATATCTCAAAAATACCGACCATATAGCAAGGGAGGTCTGCGGAACCCTCTGTAACATTTTACATGGGAAGAGGATCTGTACTTGAGTAGACATATATAATGTACAAATGAACCAGAGTGTGTTCACCTAGGACAAACAATATTCTAACCTTTAGCCCAATTAAAACACCTTTAAAAACCAAGAAGAAATAATGAGACATAAACTTATGGGGGTTTCTCCACGCACATTCTAATGTAATTTACAACCTAGGAACACGACTTCCAGAAAGGCTCTGCTGCCCTACCACCCAGATTTGGGAATGGAGAAATGCTGCCTCCTTGAGGCCACTTCCCACAACAGCAGCTTTAAACCCATTGCTCTAGGTCACTAAATATTCACAAAACTTGAAGTTCGGGAAATGAGACCTGCTCTCTAAAAAAACTCTTGGGTGGAAAATCGCCCAAAAAATTCAAAAGAGGGCAACCTTCCAAGAAGACAGTTTCAAGAGTTATACTGTACTCCCAATTGTTTCCTGTTTTTAACAGAAAAGAAAACAGCGGAGAAAAATGATGAGTTTTACGAATTTTCAACGACTTACAAACCCAAATTACAAAAACCTATGAGCTCACAGCAGCCAGAAGGGCCATTAGCATAAATGCTGCAAACAATAAATGATGAAGCGATTGTGGAGAAATGCGTACCCTCGATTCTAAGGGGGACGTGGTAAGAGCCACTAATGAAAACACAAAGAAGGTGCTTTGAAAAGGGAAACACGGTGCTACCAGTCAGTGAATCACACCCACTGCTGGGCCTATCACCTGAGAAAATGAGAATCAAAAAGTCACAGGCTGGCAATCCTGCACTCCAACAATATTTACCATAGCCAACACTTGGAAGCAATGAAAATGTCCATCAACCGAGGAATGCACAAAGAAGAACTGGTCCACGTACACAGTGGAAAATTACTCCAATAAAAAATAAAAATTAAATTTAAAAATCCAACACAACTAAGGAGACATCAGCTTGTGTGGGTTGGTCCGGGCACACTCCACTCTAATTTATAACCGAGAAACACCACAGGCCGCAAGGGCTTTTCCCTAGTTACCAGGGTGGGGAACATAGAAAGGCTGCCGCCCTCTGGCAGTTACCTGCAAAAGCAGCTTTAAAGCCTGTGCTAATGATCATTTCATATGAATAAGTACTGCAGAAGTGTAAATGAAACCTGCCCTCAAAATGTCTTCAGGGAGGTAAAGGCCAAAACGTTTCAAAATGTGACACATACTTTAAGAGAACACTTTGTAGAACTAAGGGGTAATCACAGCTTGAAAAATAAAAAGGACATGCCTTAAAGCTCAATTTCAACGGATTATGAGGCACATGCAAATTCAACCACAAAGAGGTATCAGCTCACACTTGTCAGAATAACCATCAGCAAGAAAACTACAAACAATAAATGCTGAAGGTGTTGTGGAGAAATGCATACCCTCAACTGCAAGTGGGACATAAGTTGGAAAGGGCCACAAACTCGAACAGAATGGGGGTGCCTTAAAAACGTAAACTTTGAGCTACCATATGATCCAGCAGGCCCACTCCTCCACCTATAATCTAAGAAGAGAGAATTGGAAAGACACAGGCAGGCAAATCTGCATTGCACATTATTACAATAGCCAAGATATGGAAGTAACCAAAAAGTCCACCAACAGATGGGTGGACAAAGAAGTACTCCTCCATGTACAGATGGAATATTCGCTAGTGAAGAAAATGAAACAATGCCATTTGCAGCGCCATAGATGAGTCTAGACGTAATCACGCCACGTGTAGTCAGTGAGAAAGCAAAATACATATATCCTATGATATCACTTTCAGGAATTACTTAAAAATTGATACCAATGAAGATATTTCCACAGAGAAAGGCAATCACAGATTCATTAAAAAACTTATGGTTCACCAAATAGAAAGGGATGAGGATTGGATACATTACCATATTGGGGTTAACAGAGATATACAAACCATGTGAAATATATAACCACCAAAGACGTACGGAAGACCAGGAAGAGACTACTCAACATTGTGTCATAACCTACATGGGAAAAGGATGCGAGGAAGAAAAGATACACGTATATGTGTGAAAGACCCACATCTTGCACACCTAGAGCAAACAAACCAATGTAATCAAATCTGCCTGGGTAAAAAATAAAAAGTAAATTACAAATATGAACAAGAAGTAATGAGACATAAACTTAAAGGGCTTTTTCCTGGCACGTTCCATTCTAATATACAACCTAGAACACCACTTCCATTAAGGCTCTGTTTCCCTAGTAACCAAATTTGGCAAAGGAGAAATGCTGCCACCTTGTGGCCGTTTCCTGCAAGAGCAGCTTTAAAGTCCCAGCTAATGGTCACTTAACATTCACAAGGACTCAGGGCTGTAAAAGACACTTGCCCTAAAAATTTGTGCTGAAGTAGGGAATGGACAAAAAATTCACAACAGGCAAATGTTTCAAGAAGAGATTATGAAGAGTTAAGTTTTACTCACACTCTTTTAAAAAAAAAGAAAAATGGATAAAAGCTCAACCTCAGGGAGTGTTAGACGCATGCAATCTAATCTACGAAAAGTTTCAACTTACACCAGTCAACTGACCATCAGCAAAAAGTCTACAAACAATAAATGCTGAAGGGGATTTAGAGAACTGTGTACCCTCTACCTTCTGGTGAGACATAAAAGCCAATAATGAGAAAAGAAAGGAGCTGTGTTTAAAAGTAAAAATGGAGGTACCATTCAATCCAGCAGGTGCACCAATGGACCTCTCACCTGAGAAGACAAGAATCGAGAAGACACAGGCCGCAAAAGCTGCAGTGCAGCCTTATTCACAATAGCCAAGACAGTGAAGCAATCAAAATATCCAACAAGAGGTGAATGGATAAAGAAGAAGTGGTCCATGTACACAGTGGAATATTAACCATGGAAAACAACGAACCATTGCTCTCTGAGGCACCACAAAGGAGTCTGGAGATAGTCACGAAACATGAGGTAAGTCGGAAAGCAAAAGACCTATATTCTATGATATCACTTATAGGCGTTATCTAATAACTGACACAAATGAACATATATCCACAGAGAAAGACACTCACAGACTTAGAAAATAAAACTATGCTCAACTAAAAGGAAAGGTGGGGGGAATGGATAAATTAAGATTAGTGTTACTATATGTATACAAACACATATTATATACATATCTCAAAAATACCGACCATATAGCAAGGGAGGTCTGCGGAACCCTCTGTAACATTTTACATGGGAAGAGGATCTGTACTTGAATAGACATATATAATGTACAAATGAACCAGAGTGTGTTCACCTAGGACAAACAATATTCTAACCTTTAGCCCAATTAAAACACCTTTAAAAACCAAGAAGAAATAATGAGACATAAACTTATGGGGGTTTCTCCACGCACATTCTAATGTAATTTACAACCTAGGAACACGACTTCCAGAAAGGCTCTGCTGCCCTACCACCCAGATTTGGGAATGGAGAAATGCTGCCTCCTTGAGGCCACTTCCCACAACAGCAGCTTTAAACCCATTGCTCTAGGTCACTAAATATTCACAAAACTTGAAGTTCGGGAAATGAGACCTGCTCTCTAAAAAAACTCTTGGGTGGAAAATCGCCCAAAAAATTCAAAAGAGGGCAACCTTCCAAGAAGACAGTTTCAAGAGTTATACTGTACTCCCAAATGTTTCCTTTTTTTAACAGAAAAGAAAACAGCGGAGAAAAATGATGAGTTTTACGAATTTTCAACGACTTACAAACCCAAATTACAAAAACCTATGAGCTCACAGCAGCCAGAAGGGCCATTAGCATAAATGCTGCAAACAATAAATGATGAAGCGATTGTGGAGAAATGCGTACCCTCGATTCTAAGGGGAACGTGGTAAGAGCCACTAATGAAAACAAAAAGAAGGTGCTTTGAAAAGGGAAACACGGTGTTACCAGTCAGTGAATCACACCCACTGCTGGGCCTATCACCTGAGAAAATGAGAATCAAAAAGTCACAGGCTGGCAATCCTGCACTCCAACAATATTTACCATAGCCAACACTTGGAAGCAATGAAAATGTCCATCAACCGAGGAATGCACAAAGAAGAACTGGTCCACGTACACAGTGGAAAATTACTCCAATAAAAAATAAAAATTAAATTTAAAAATCCAACACAACTAAGGAGACATCAGCTTGTGTGGGTTGGTCCGGGCACACTCCACTCTAATTTATAACCGAGAAACACCACAGGCCGCAAGGGATTTTCCCTAGTTACCAGGGTGGGGAACATAGAAAGGCTGCCGCCCTCTGGCAGTTACCTGCAAAAGCAGCTTTAAAGCCTGTGCTAATGATCATTTCATATGAATAAGTACTGCAGAAGTGTAAATGAAACCTGCCCTCAAAATGTCTTCAGGGAGGTAAAGGCCAAAACGTTTCAAAATGTGACACATACTTTAAGAGAACACTTTGTAGAACTAAGGGGTAATCACAGCTTGAAAAATAAAAAGGACATGCCTTAAAGCTCAATTTCAACGGATTATGAGGCACATGCGAATTCAACCACAAAGAGGTATCAGCTCACACTTGTCAGAATAACCATCAGCAAGAAAACTACAAACAATAAATGCTGAAGGTGTTGTGGAGAAATGCATACCCTCAACTGCAAGTGGGACATAAGTTGGAAAGGGCCACAAACTAGAACAGAATGGGGGTGCCTTAAAAACGTAAACATTGAGCTACCATATGATCCAGCAGGCCCACTCCTCCACCTATAATCTAAGAAGAGAGAATTGGAAAGACACAGGCAGGCAAATCTGCATTGCACAGTATTACAATAGCCAAGATATGGAAGTAACCATAAAGTCCACCAACAGATGGGTGGACAAAGAAGTACTCCTCCATGTACAGATGGAATATTCGCTAGTGAAGAAAATGAAACAATGCCATTTGCAGCGCCATAGATGAGTCTAGACGTAATCACGCCACGTGTAGTCAGTGAGAAAGCAAAATACATATATCCTATGATATCACTTTCAGGAGTTACTTAAAAATTGATACCAATGAAGATATTTCCACAGAGAAAGGCAATCACAGATTCATTAAAAAACTTATGGTTCACCAAATAGAAAGGGATGAGGATTGGATACATTACCATATTGGGGTTAACAGAGATATACAAACCATGTGAAATATATAACCACCAAAGACGTACGGAAGACCAGGAAGAGACTACTCAACATTGTGTCATAACCTACATGGGAAAAGGATGCGAGGAAGAAAAGATACATGTATATGTGTGAAAGACCCACATCTTGCACACCTAGAGCAAACAAACCAATGTAATGAAATCTGCCTGGGTAAAAAATAAAAAGTAAATTACAAATATGAACAAGAAGTAATGAGACATAAACTTAAAGGGCTTTTTCCTGGCACGTTCCATTCTAATATACAACCTAGAACACCACTTCCATTAAGGCTCTGTTTCCCTAGTAACCAAATTTGGCAAAGGAGAAATGCTGCCACCTTGTGGCCGTTTCCTGCAAGAGCAGCTTTAAAGTCCCAGCTAATGGTCACTTAACATTCACAAGGACTCAGGGCTGTAAAAGACACTTGCCCTAACAATTTGTGCTGAAGTAGGGAATGGACAAAAAATTCACAACAGGCAAATGTTTCAAGAAGAGATTATGAAGAGTTAAGTTTTACTCACACTCTTTTAAAAAAAAAGAAAAATGGATAAAAGCTCAACCTCAGGGAGTGTTAGACGCGTGCAATCTAATCTACGAAAAGTTTCAACTTACACCAGTCGACTGACCATCAGCAAAAAGTCTACAAACAATAAATGCTGAAGGGGATTTAGAGAACTGTGTACCCTCTACCTTCTGGTGAGACATAAAAGCCAATAATGAGAAAAGAAAGGAGCTGTGTTTAAAAGTAAAAATGGAGGTACCATTCAATCCAGCAGGTGCACCAATGGACCTCTCACCTGAGAAGACAAGAATCGAGAAGACACAGGCCGCAAAAGCTGCAGTGCAGCCTTATTCACAATAGCCAAGACAGTGAAGCAATCAAAATATCCAACAAGAGGTGAATGGATAAAGAAGAAGTGGTCCATGTACACAGTGGAATATTAACCATGGAAAACAACGAACCATTGCTCTCTGAGGCACCACAAAGGAGTCTGGAGATAGTCACGAAACATGAGGTAAGTCGGAAAGCAAAAGACCTATATTCTATGATATCACTTATAGGCGTTATCTAATAACTGACACAAAGGAACATATATCCACAGAGAAAGACACTCACAGACTTAGAAAATAAAACTATGCTCAACTAAAAGGAAAGGTGGGGGGAATGGATAAATTAAGATTAGTGTTACTATATGTATACAAACACATATTATATACATATCTCAAAAATACCGACCATATAGCAAGGGAGGTCTGCGGAACCCTCTGTAACATTTTACATGGGAAGAGGATCTGTACTTGAATAGACATATATAATGTACAAATGAACCAGAGTGTGTTCACCTAGGACAAACAATATTCTAACCTTTAGCCCAATTAAAACACCTTTAAAAACCAAGAAGAAATAATGAGACATAAACTTATGGGGGTTTCTCCACGCACATTCTAATGTAATTTACAACCTAGGAACACGACTTCCAGAAAGGCTCTGCTGCCCTACCACCCAGATTTGGGAATGGAGAAATGCTGCCTCCTTGAGGCCACTTCCCACAACAGCAGCTTTAAACCCATTGCTCTAGGTCACTAAATATTCACAAAACTTGAAGTTCGGGAAATGAGACCTGCTCTCTAAAAAAACTCTTGGGTGGAAAATCGCCCAAAAAATTCAAAAGAGGGCAACCTTCCAAGAAGACAGTTTCAAGAGTTATACTGTACTCCCAAATGTTTCCTTTTTTTAACAGAAAAGAAAACAGCGGAGAAAAATGATGAGTTTTACGAATTTTCAACGACTTACAAACCCAAATTACAAAAACCTATGAGCTCACAGCAGCCAGAAGGGCCATTAGCATAAATGCTGCAAACAATAAATGATGAAGCGATTGTGGAGAAATGCGTACCCTCGATTCTAAGGGGGACGTGGTAAGAGCCACTAATGAAAACACAAAGAAGGTGCTTTGAAAAGGGAAACACGGTGTTACCAGTCAGTGAATCACACCCACTGCTGGGCCTATCACCTGAGAAAATGAGAATCAAAAAGTCACAGGCTGGCAATCCTGCACTCCAACAATATTTACCATAGCCAACACTTGGAAGCAATGAAAATGTCCATCAACCGAGGAATGCACAAAGAAGAACTGGTCCACGTACACAGTGGAAAATTACTCCAATAAAAAATAAAAATTAAATTTAAAAATCCAACACAACTAAGGAGACATCAGCTTGTGTGGGTTGGTCCGGGCACACTCCACTCTAATTTATAACCGAGAAACACCACAGGCCGCAAGGGATTTTCCCTAGTTACCAGGGTGGGGAACATAGAAAGGCTGCCGCCCTCTGGCAGTTACCTGCAAAAGCAGCTTTAAAGCCTGTGCTAATGATCATTTCATATGAATAAGTACTGCAGAAGTGTAAATGAAACCTGCCCTCAAAATGTCTTCAGGGAGGTAAAGGCCAAAACGTTTCAAAATGTGACACATACTTTAAGAGAACACTTTGTAGAACTAAGGGGTAATCACAGCTTGAAAAATAAAAAGGACATGCCTTAAAGCTCAATTTCAACGGATTATGAGGCACATGCGAATTCAACCACAAAGAGGTATCAGCTCACACTTGTCAGAATAACCATCAGCAAGAAAACTACAAACAATAAATGCTGAAGGTGTTGTGGAGAAATGCATACCCTCAACTGCAAGTGGGACATAAGTTGGAAAGGGCCACAAACTAGAACAGAATGGGGGTGCCTTAAAAACGTAAACATTGAGCTACCATATGATCCAGCAGGCCCACTCCTCCACCTATAATCTAAGAAGAGAGAATTGGAAAGACACAGGCAGGCAAATCTGCATTGCACAGTATTACAATAGCCAAGATATGGAAGTAACCATAAAGTCCACCAACAGATGGGTGGACAAAGAAGTACTCCTCCATGTACAGATGGAATATTCGCTAGTGAAGAAAATGAAACAATGCCATTTGCAGCGCCATAGATGAGTCTAGACGTAATCACGCCACGTGTAGTCAGTGAGAAAGCAAAATACATATATCCTATGATATCACTTTCAGGAGTTACTTAAAAATTGATACCAATGAAGATATTTCCACAGAGAAAGGCAATCACAGATTCATTAAAAAACTTATGGTTCACCAAATAGAAAGGGATGAGGATTGGATACATTACCATATTGGGGTTAACAGAGATATACAAACCATGTGAAATATATAATCACCAAAGACGTACGGAAGACCAGGAGAAGACTACTCAACCTTGTGTCATAACCTACATGGGAAAAGGATGCTAGGAAGAATAGATACATGTATATGTGTGAAAGAACCACATCTTGCACACCTAGAACAAACAAACCATTGTAATCAAATCTGCTGGGATAAAAAATAAAAAGTAAATTACAAATATGAACAAAAAGTAATGAGACATAAACTTAAAGGGCTTTTTCCTGGCACGTTCCATTCTAATATACAACCTAGAATACCACTTCCATTAAGGCTCTGTTTCCCTAGTAACCAAATTTGGCAAAGGAGAAATGCTGCCACCTTGTGGCCGTTTCCTGCAAGAGCAGCTTTAAAGTCCCAGCTAATGGTCACTTAACATTCATAAGGACTCAGGGCTGTAAAAGACACTTGCCCTAAAAATTTGTGCTGAAGTAGGGCATGGACAAAAAATTCACAACAGGCAAATGTTTCAAGAAGAGATTATGAAGAGTTAAGATTTACTCACACTCTTTTTAAAAAAAAGAAAAATGGATAAAAGCTCAACCTCAGGGAGTGTTAGACGCGTGCAATCTAATCTACGAAAAGTTTCAACTTACACCAGTCGACTGACCATCAGCAAAAAGTCTACAAACAATAAATGCTGAAGGGGATTTAGAGAACTGTGTACCCTCTACCTTCTGGTGAGACATAAAAGCCAATAATGAGAAAAGAAAGGAGCTGTGTTTAAAAGTAAAAATGGAGGTACCATTCAATCCAGCAGGTGCACCAATGGACCTCTCACCTGAGAAGACAAGAATCGAGAAGACACAGGCCGCAAAAGCTGCAGTGCAGCCTTATTCACAATAGCCAAGACAGTGAAGCAATCAAAATATCCAACAAGAGGTGAATGGATAAAGAAGAAGGGGTCCATGTACACAGTGGAATATTAACCATGGAAAACAACGAACCATTGCTCTCTGAGGCACCACAAAGGAGTCTGGAGATAGTCACGAAACATGAGGTAAGTCGGAAAGCAAAAGACCTATATTCTATGATATCACTTATAGGCGTTATCTAATAACTGACACAAATGAACATATATCCACAGAGAAAGACACTCACAGACTTAGAAAATAAAACTATGCTCAACTAAAAGGAAAGGTGGGGGGAATGGATAAATTAAGATTAGTGTTACTATATGTATACAAACACATATTATATACATATCTCAAAAATACCGACCATATAGCAAGGGAGGTCTGCGGAACCCTCTGTAACATTTTACATGGGAAGAGGATCTGTACTTGAATAGACATATATAATGTACAAATGAACCAGAGTGTGTTCACCTAGGACAAACAATATTCTAACCTTTAGCCCAATTAAAACACCTTTAAAAACCAAGAAGAAATAATGAGACATAAACTTATGGGGGTTTCTCCACGCACATTCTAATGTAATTTACAACCTAGGAACACGACTTCCAGAAAGGCTCTGCTGCCCTACCACCCAGATTTGGGAATGGAGAAATGCTGCCTCCTTGAGGCCACTTCCCACAACAGCAGCTTTAAACCCATTGCTCTAGGTCACTAAATATTCACAAAACTTGAAGTTCGGGAAATGAGACCTGCTCTCTAAAAAAACTCTTGGGTGGAAAATCGCCCAAAAAATTCAAAAGAGGGCAACCTTCCAAGAAGACAGTTTCAAGAGTTCTACTGTACTCCCAATTGTGTCCTGTTTTAAACAGAAAAGAAAACAGCGGAGAAAAATGATGAGTTTTACGAATTTTCAACGACTTACAAACCCAAATTACAAAAACCTATGAGCTCACAGCAGCCAGAAGGGCCATTAGCATAAATGCTGCAAACAATAAATGATGAAGCGATTGTGGAGAAATGCGTACCCTCGATTCTAAGGGGGACGTGGTAAGAGCCACTAATGAAAACACAAAGAAGGTGCTTTGAAAAGGGAAACACGGTGCTACCAGTCAGTGAATCACACCCACTGCTGGGCCTATCACCTGAGAAAATGAGAATCAAAAAGTCACAGGCTAGCAATCCTGCACTCCAACAATATTTACCATAGCCAACACTTGGAAGCAATGAAAATGTCCATCAACCGAGGAATGCACAAAGAAGAAGTGGTCCACGTACACAGTGGAAAATTACTCCAATAAAAAATAAAAATTAAATTTAAAAATCCAACACAACTAAGGAGACATCAGCTTGTGTGGGTTGGTCCGGGCACACTCCACTCTAATTTATAACCGAGAAACACCACAGGCCGCAAGGGCTTTTCCCTAGTTACCAGGGTGGGGAACATAGAAAGGCTGCCGCCCTCTGGCAGTTACCTGCAAAAGCAGTTTTAAAGCCTGTGCTAATGGTCATTTCATATGAATAAGTACTGCAGAAGTGTAAATGAAACCTGCCCTCAAAATGTCTTCAGGGAGGTATAGGCCAAAACGTTTCAAAATGTGACACATACTTTAAGAGAACACTTTGAAGAACTAAGGGGTAATCACAGCTTGAAAAATAAAAAGGACATGCCTTAAAGCTCAATTTCAACGGATTATGAGGCACATGCGAATTCAACCACAAAGAGGTATCAGCTCACACTTGTCAGAATAACCATCAGCAAGAAAACTACAAACAATAAATGCTGCAGTTGTTGTGGAGAAATGCATACCCTCAACTGCAAGTGGGACCTAAGTTGGAAAGGGCCACAAACTAGAACAGAATGGGGGTGCCTTAAAAAAGTAAACATTGAGCTACCATATGATCCAGCAGGCCCACTCCTCCACCTATAATCTAAGAAGAGAGAATTGGAAAGACACAGGCAGGCAAATCTGCATTGCACAGTATTACAATAGCCAAGATATGGAAGTAACCAAAAAGTCCACCAACAGATGGGTGGACAAAGAAGTACTCCTCCATGTACAGATGGAATATTCGCTAGTGAAGAAAATGAAACAATGCCATTTGCAGCGCCATAGATGAGTCTAGACGTAATCACGCCACGTGTAGTCAGTGAGAAAGCAAAATACATATATCCTATGATATCACTTTCAGGAGTTACTTAAAAATTGATACCAATGAAGATATTTCCACAGAGAAAGGCAATCACAGATTCATTAAAAAACTTATGGTTCACCAAATAGAAAGGGATGAGGATTGGATACATTACCATATTGGGGTTAACAGAGATATACAAACCATGTGAAATATATAATCACCAAAGACGTACGGAAGACCAGGAGAAGACTACTCAACCTTGTGTCATAACCTACATGGGAAAAGGATGCTAGGAAGAATAGATACATGTATATGTGTGAAAGAACCACATCTTGCACACCTAGAACAAACAAACCATTGTAATCAAATCTGCTGGGATAAAAAATAAAAAGTAAATTACAAATATGAACAAAAAGTAATGAGACATAAACTTAAAGGGCTTTTTCCTGGCACGTTCCATTCTAATATACAACCTAGAATACCACTTCCATTAAGGCTCTGTTTCCCTAGTAACCAAATTTGGCAAAGGAGAAATGCTGCCACCTTGTGGCCGTTTCCTGCAAGAGCAGCTTTAAAGTCCCAGCTAATGGTCACTTAACATTCACAAGGACTCAGGGCTGTAAAAGACACTTGCCCTAAAAATTTGTGCTGAAGTAGGGAATGGACAAAAAATTCACAACAGGCAAATGTTTCAAGAAGAGATTATGAAGAGTTAAGATTTACTCACACTCTTTTTAAAAAAAAGAAAAATGGATAAAAGCTCAACCTCAGGGAGTGTTAGACGCGTGCAATCTAATCTACGAAAAGTTTCAACTTACACCAGTCGACTGACCATCAGCAAAAAGTCTACAAACAATAAATGCTGAAGGGGATTTAGAGAACTGTGTACCCTCTACCTTCTGGTGAGACATAAAAGCCAATAATGAGAAAAGAAAGGAGCTGTGTTTAAAAGTAAAAATGGAGGTACCATTGAATCCAGCAGGTGCACCAATGGACCTCTCACCTGAGAAGACAAGAATCGAGAAGACACAGGCCGCAAAAGCTGCAGTGCAGCCTTATTCACAATAGCCAAGACAGTGAAGCAATCAAAATATCCAACAAGAGGTGAATGGATAAAGAAGAAGGGGTCCATGTACACAGTGGAATATTAACCATGGAAAACAACGAACCATTGCTCTCTGAGGCACCACAAAGGAGTCTGGAGATAGTCACGAAACATGAGGTAAGTCGGAAAGCAAAAGACCTATATTCTATGATATCACTTATAGGCGTTATCTAATAACTGACACAAATGAACATATATCCACAGAGAAAGACACTCACAGACTTAGAAAATAAAACTATGCTCAACTAAAAGGAAAGGTGGGGGGAATGGATAAATTAAGATTAGTGTTACTATATGTATACAAACACATATTATATACATATCTCAAAAATACCGACCATATAGCAAGGGAGGTCTGCGGAACCCTCTGTAACATTTTACATGGGAAGAGGATCTGTACTTGAATAGACATATATAATGTACAAATGAACCAGAGTGTGTTCACCTAGGACAAACAATATTCTAACCTTTAGCCCAATTAAAACACCTTTAAAAACCAAGAAGAAATAATGAGACATAAACTTATGGGGGTTTCTCCACGCACATTCTAATGTAATTTACAACCTAGGAACACGACTTCCAGAAAGGCTCTGCTGCCCTACCACCCAGATTTGGGAATGGAGAAATGCTGCCTCCTTGAGGCCACTTCCCACAACAGCAGCTTTAAACCCATTGCTCTAGGTCACTAAATATTCACAAAACTTGAAGTTCGGGAAATGAGACCTGCTCTCTAAAAAAACTCTTGGGTGGAAAATCGCCCAAAAAATTCAAAAGAGGGCAACCTTCCAAGAAGACAGTTTCAAGAGTTATACTGTACTCCCAATTGTGTCCTTTTTTTAACAGAAAAGAAAACAGCGGAGAAAAATGATGAGTTTTACGAATTTTCAACGACTTACAAACCCAAATTACAAAAACCTATGAGCTCACAGCGGCCAGAAGGGCCATTAGCATAAATGCTGCAAACAATAAATGATGAAGCGATTGTGGAGAAATGCGTACCCTCGATTCTAAGGGGGACGTGGTAAGAGCCACTAATGAAAACACAAAGGAGGTGCTTTGAAAAGGGAAACACGGTGCTACCAGTCAGTGAATCACACCCACTGCTGGGCCTATCACCTGAGAAAATGAGAATCAAAAAGTCACAGGCTGGCAATCCTGCACTCCAACAATATTTACCATAGCCAACACTTGGAAGCAATGAAAATGTCCATCAACCGAGGAATGCACAAAGAAGAAGTGGTCCACGTACACAGTGGAAAATTACTCCAATAAAAAATAAAAATTAAATTTAAAAATCCAACACAACTAAGGAGACATCAGCTTGTGTGGGTTGGTCCGGGCACACTCCACTCTAATTTATAACCGAGAAACACCACAGGCCGCAAGGGCTTTTCCCTAGTTACCAGGGTGGGGAACATAGAAAGGCTGCCGCCCTCTGGCAGTTACCTGCAAAAGCAGTTTTAAAGCCTGTGCTAATGGTCATTTCATATGAATAAGTACTGCAGAAGTGTAAATGAAACCTGCCCTCAAAATGTCTTCAGGGAGGTATAGGCCAAAACGTTTCAAAATGTGACACATACTTTAAGAGAACACTTTGAAGAACTAAGGGGTAATCACAGCTTGAAAAATAAAAAGGACATGCCTTAAAGCTCAATTTCAACGGATTATGAGGCACATGCGAATTCAACCACAAAGAGGTATCAGCTCACACTTGTCAGAATAACCATCAGCAAGAAAACTACAAACAATAAATGCTGAAGGTGTTGTGGAGAAATGCATACCCTCAACTGCAAGTGGGACATAAGTTGGAAAGGGCCACAAACTAGAACAGAATGGGGGTGCCTTAAAAACGTAAACATTGAGCTACCATATGATCCAGCAGGCCCACTCCTCCACCTATAATCTAAGAAGAGAGAATTGGAAAGACACCGACAGGCAAATCTGCATTGCACAGTATTACAATAGCCAAGATATGGAAGTAACCAAAAAGTCCACCAACAGATGGGTGGACAAAGAAGTACTCCTCCATGTACAGATGGAATATTCGCTAGTGAAAAAAATGAAACAATGCCATTTGCAGCGCCATAGATGAGTCTAGACGTAATCACGCCACGTGTAGTCAGTGAGAAAGCAAAATACATATATCCTATGATATCACTTTCAGGAGTTACTTAAAAATTGATACCAATGAAGATATTTCCACAGAGAAAGGCAATCACAGATTCATTAAAAAACTTATGGTTCACCAAATAGAAAGGGATGAGGATTGGATACATTACCATATTGGGGTTAACAGAGATATACAAACCATGTGAAATATATAATCACCAAAGACGTACGGAAGACCAGGAGAAGACTACTCAACCTTGTGTCATAACCTACATGGGAAAAGGATGCTAGGAAGAATAGATACATGTATATGTGTGAAAGAACCACATCTTGCACACCTAGAACAAACAAACCATTGTAATCAAATTTGCTGGGATAAAAAATAAAAAGTAAATTACAAATATGAACAAGAAGTAATGAGACATAAACTTAAAGGGCTTTTTTCCTGGCACGTTCCATTCTAATATACAACCTAGAATACCACTTCCATTAAGGCTCTGTTTCCCTAGTAACCAAATTTGGCAAAGGAGAAATGCTGCCACCTTGTGGCCGTTTCCTGCAAGAGCAGCTTTAAAGTCCCAGCTAATGGTCACTTAACATTCACAAGGACTCAGGGCTGTAAAAGACACTTGCCCTAAAAATTTGTGCTGAAGTAGGGAATGGACAAAAAATTCACAACAGGCAAATGTTTCAAGAAGAGATTATGAAGAGTTAAGTTTTACTCACACTCTTTTTAAAAAAAAGAAAAATGGATAAAAGCTCAACCTCAGGGAGTGTTACACGCGTGCAATCTAATCTACGAAAAGTTTCAACTTACACCAGTCGACTGACCATCAGCAAAAAGTCTACAAACAATAAATGCTGAAGGGGATTTAGAGAACTGTGTACCCTCTACCTTCTGGTGAGACATAAAAGCCAATAATGAGAAAAGAAAGGAGCTGTGTTTAAAAGTAAAAATGGAGGTACCATTCAATCCAGCAGGTGCACCAATGGACCTCTCACCTGAGAAGACAAGAATCGAGAAGACACAGGCCGCAAAAGCTGCAGTGCAGCCTTATTCACAATAGCCAAGACAGTGAAGCAATCAAAATATCCAACAAGAGGTGAATGGATAAAGAAGAAGTGGTCCATGTACACAGTGGAATATTAACCATGGAAAACAACGAACCATTGCTCTCTGAGGCACCACAAAGGAGTCTGGAGATAGTCACGAAACATGAGGTAAGTCGGAAAGCAAAAGACCTATATTCTATGATATCACTTATAGGCGTTATCTAATAACTGACACAAATGAACATATATCCACAGAGAAAGACACTCACAGACTTAGAAAATAAAACTATGCTCAACTAAAAGGAAAGGTGGGGGGAATGGATAAATTAAGATTAGTGTTACTATATGTATACAAACACATATTATATACATATCTCAAAAATACCGACCATATAGCAAGGGAGGTCTGCGGAACCCTCTGTAACATTTTACATGGGAAGAGGATCTGTACTTGAATAGACATATATAATGTACAAATGAACCAGAGTGTGTTCACCTAGGACAAACAATATTCTAACCTTTAGCCCAATTAAAACACCTTTAAAAACCAAGAAGAAATAATGAGACATAAACTTATGGGGGTTTCTCCACGCACATTCTAATGTAATTTACAACCTAGGAACACGACTTCCAGAAAGGCTCTGCTGCCCTACCACCCAGATTTGGGAATGGAGAAATGCTGCCTCCTTGAGGCCACTTCCCACAACAGCAGCTTTAAACCCATTGCTCTAGGTCACTAAATATTCACAAAACTTGAAGTTCGGGAAATGAGACCTGCTCTCTAAAAAAACTCTTGGGTGGAAAATCGCCCAAAAAATTCAAAAGAGGGCAACCTTCCAAGAAGACAGTTTCAAGAGTTATACTGTACTCCCAATTGTTTCCTTTTTTTAACAGAAAAGAAAACAGCGGAGAAAAATGATGAGTTTTACGAATTTTCAACGACTTACAAACCCAAATTACAAAAACCTATGAGCTCACAGCGGCCAGAAGGGCCATTAGCATAAATGCTGCAAACAATAAATGATGAAGCGATTGTGGAGAAATGCGTACCCTCGATTCTAAGGGGGACGTGGTAAGAGCCACTAATGAAAACACAAAGGAGGTGCTTTGAAAAGGGAAACACGGTGCTACCAGTCAGTGAATCACACCCACTGCTGGGCCTATCACCTGAGAAAATGAGAATCAAAAAGTCACAGGCTGGCAATCCTGCACTCCAACAATATTTACCATAGCCAACACTTGGAAGCAATGAAAATGTCCATCAACCGAGGAATGCACAAAGAAGAAGTGGTCCACGTACACAGTGGAAAATTACTCCAATAAAAAATAAAAATTAAATTTAAAAATCCAACACAACTAAGGAGACATCAGCTTGTGTGGGTTGGTCCGGGCACACTCCACTCTAATTTATAACCGAGAAACACCACAGGCCACAAGGGCTTTTCCCTAGTTACCAGGGTGGGGAACATAGAAAGGCTGCCGCCCTCTGGCAGTTACCTGCAAAAGCAGTTTTAAAGCCTGTGCTAATGGTCATTTCATATGAATAAGTACTGCAGAAGTGTAAATGAAACCTGCCCTCAAAATGTCTTCAGGGAGGTATAGGCCAAAACGTTTCAAAATGTGACACATACTTTAAGAGAACACTTTGAAGAACTAAGGGGTAATCACAGCTTGAAAAATAAAAAGGACATGCCTTAAAGCTCAATTTCAACGGATTATGAGGCACATGCGAATTCAACCACAAAGAGGTATCAGCTCACACTTGTCAGAATAACCATCAGCAAGAAAACTACAAACAATAAATGCTGAAGGTGTTGTGGAGAAATGCATACCCTCAACTGCAAGTGGGACATAAGTTGGAAAGGGCCACAAACTAGAACAGAATGGGGGTGCCTTAAAAACGTAAACATTGAGCTACCATATGATCCAGCAGGCCCACTCCTCCACCTATAATCTAAGAAGAGAGAATTGGAAAGACACCGACAGGCAAATCTGCATTGCACAGTATTACAATAGCCAAGATATGGAAGTAACCAAAAAGTCCACCAACAGATGGGTGGACAAAGAAGTACTCCTCCATGTACAGATGGAATATTCGCTAGTGAAAAAAATGAAACAATGCCATTTGCAGCGCCATAGATGAGTCTAGACGTAATCACGCCACGTGTAGTCAGTGAGAAAGCAAAATACATATATCCTATGATATCACTTTCAGGAGTTACTTAAAAATTGATACCAATGAAGATATTTCCACAGAGAAAGGCAATCACAGATTCATTAAAAAACTTATGGTTCACCAAATAGAAAGGGATGAGGATTGGATACATTACCATATTGGGGTTAACAGAGATATACAAACCATGTGAAATATATAATCACCAAAGACGTACGGAAGACCAGGAGAAGACTACTCAACCTTGTGTCATAACCTACATGGGAAAAGGATGCTAGGAAGAATAGATACATGTATATGTGTGAAAGAACCACATCTTGCACACCTAGAACAAACAAACCATTGTAATCAAATTTGCTGGGATAAAAAATAAAAAGTAAATTACAAATATGAACAAGAAGTAATGAGACATAAACTTAAAGGGCTTTTTTCCTGGCACGTTCCATTCTAATATACAACCTAGAATACCACTTCCATTAAGGCTCTGTTTCCCTAGTAACCAAATTTGGCAAAGGAGAAATGCTGCCACCTTGTGGCCGTTTCCTGCAAGAGCAGCTTTAAAGTCCCAGCTAATGGTCACTTAACATTCACAAGGACTCAGGGCTGTAAAAGACACTTGCCCTAAAAATTTGTGCTGAAGTAGGGAATGGACAAAAAATTCACAACAGGCAAATGTTTCAAGAAGAGATTATGAAGAGTTAAGTTTTACTCACACTCTTTTTAAAAAAAAGAAAAATGGATAAAAGCTCAACCTCAGGGAGTGTTACACGCGTGCAATCTAATCTACGAAAAGTTTCAACTTACACCAGTCGACTGACCATCAGCAAAAAGTCTACAAACAATAAATGCTGAAGGGGATTTAGAGAACTGTGTACCCTCTACCTTCTGGTGAGACATAAAAGCCAATAATGAGAAAAGAAAGGAGCTGTGTTTAAAAGTAAAAATGGAGGTACCATTCAATCCAGCAGGTGCACCAATGGACCTCTCACCTGAGAAGACAAGAATCGAGAAGACACAGGCCGCAAAAGCTGCAGTGCAGCCTTATTCACAATAGCCAAGACAGTGAAGCAATCAAAATATCCAACAAGAGGTGAATGGATAAAGAAGAAGGGGTCCATGTACACAGTGGAATATTAACCATGGAAAACAACGAACCATTGCTCTCTGAGGCACCACAAAGGAGTCTGGAGATAGTCACGAAACATGAGGTAAGTCGGAAAGCAAAAGACCTATATTCTATGATATCACTTATAGGCGTTATCTAATAACTGACACAAATGAACATATATCCACAGAGAAAGACACTCACAGACTTAGAAAATAAAACTATGCTCAACTAAAAGGAAAGGTGGGGGGAATGGATAAATTAAGATTAGTGTTACTATATGTATACAAACACATATTATATACATATCTCAAAAATACCGACCATATAGCAAGGGAGGTCTGCGGAACCCTCTGTAACATTTTACATGGGAAGAGGATCTGTACTTGAATAGACATATATAATGTACAAATGAACCAGAGTGTGTTCACCTAGGACAAACAATATTCTAACCTTTAGCCCAATTAAAACACCTTTAAAAACCAAGAAGAAATAATGAGACATAAACTTATGGGGGTTTCTCCACGCACATTCTAATGTAATTTACAACCTAGGAACACGACTTCCAGAAAGGCTCTGCTGCCCTACCACCCAGATTTGGGAATGGAGAAATGCTGCCTCCTTGAGGCCACTTCCCACAACAGCAGCTTTAAACCCATTGCTCTAGGTCACTAAATATTCACAAAACTTGAAGTTCGGGAAATGAGACCTGCTCTCTAAAAAAACTCTTGGGTGGAAAATCGCCCAAAAAATTCAAAAGAGGGCAACCTTCCAAGAAGACAGTTTCAAGAGTTATACTGTACTCCCAATTGTTTCCTTTTTTTAACAGAAAAGAAAACAGCGGAGAAAAATGATGAGTTTTACGAATTTTCAACGACTTACAAACCCAAATTACAAAAACCTATGAGCTCACAGCGGCCAGAAGGGCCATTAGCATAAATGCTGCAAACAATAAATGATGAAGCGATTGTGGAGAAATGCGTACCCTCGATTCTAAGGGGGACGTGGTAAGAGCCACTAATGAAAACACAAAGGAGGTGCTTTGAAAAGGGAAACACGGTGCTACCAGTCAGTGAATCACACCCACTGCTGGGCCTATCACCTGAGAAAATGAGAATCAAAAAGTCACAGGCTGGTAATCCTGCACTCCAACAATATTTACCATAGCCAACACTTGGAAGCAATGAAAATGTCCATCAACCGAGGAATGCACAAAGAAGAACTGGTCCACGTACACAGTGGAAAATTACTCCAATAAAAAATAAAAATTAAATTTAAAAATCCAACACAACTAAGGAGACATCAGCTTGTGTGGGTTGGTCCGGGCACACTCCACTCTAATTTATAACCGAGAAACACCACAGGCCGCAAGGGCTTTTCCCTAGTTACCAGGGTGGGGAACATAGAAAGGCTGCCGCCCTCTGGCAGTTACCTGCAAAAGCAGTTTTAAAGCCTGTGCTAATGGTCATTTCATATGAATAAGTACTGCAGAAGTGTAAATGAAACCTGCCCTCAAAATGTCTTCAGGGAGGTAAAGGCCAAAACGTTTCAAAATGTGACACATACTTTAAGAGAACACTTTGAAGAACTAAGGGGTAATCACAGCTTGAAAAATAAAAAGGACATGCCTTAAAGCTCAATTTCAACGGATTATGAGGCACATGCGAATTCAACCACAAAGAGGTATCAGCTCACACTTGTCAGAATAACCATCAGCAAGAAAACTACAAACAATAAATGCTGAAGGTGTTGTGGAGAAATGCATACCCTCAACTGCAAGTGGGACATAAGTTGGAAAGGGCCACAAACTAGAACAGAATGGGGGTGCCTTAAAAACGTAAACATTGAGCTACCATATGATCCAGCAGGCCCACTCGTCCACCTATAATCTAAGAAGAGAGAATTGGAAAGACACAGGCAGGCAAATCTGCATTGCACAGTATTACAATAGCCAAGATATGGAAGTAACCAAAAAGTCCACCAACAGATGGGTGGACAAAGAAGTACTCCTCCATGTACAGATGGAATATTCGCTAGTGAAAAAAATGAAACAATGCCATTTGCAGCGCCATAGATGAGTCTAGACGTAATCACGCCACGTGTAGTCAGTGAGAAAGCAAAATACATATATCCTATGATATCACTTTCAGGAGTTACTTAAAAATTGATACCAATGAA